>NC_141672.1:149354155-149496655 GCF_028749965.1 Puma concolor
TAAAAACAGTTTTTAAATTATTTTTTACGATCACCACAATAAGTCTAATTAACATCCTTTACCATGCACACTTTCAATTTTTTTCTTCTGATGAGAATTTTCAAGGTCTACTCTCTGAGCATCTTTCAAATATGCAACACAGTATTATTACCTACAGTCACCATGCTGTGTATTGTATCACTATGACATTTTACTTTATATCTGAAGCCTTGTACTTTTGATTCCCTTTATGCGTTTTGTCCAGCCATTCCACCCTCACCTCTGTTAACCATCAATCTGTTTTCTGCATTTGTGACCTTTTAAAAATAAATATTCCATATATAAGTGAGGTCATACATTGTCTGTCTTTGACTTATTTCAGTTAGTGTAATTCCCTCAAGGTCCATTCATGATGTCAGAAATGGCAAGATTTCCTTCTTTGGAGTTGAGTTGGGTTAGTGTTGAATCAGCGTTTTCATTTTCTTCGGATAAATACCTAGAAGTGGGATTGCTGGATCATATGGTGGTTCTATTATTAATTTTTTGAGGAATCTGTATACTGTTTTCCAGAATGGCTGCACTAATTTACATTCACACCAACAGTGCATGAGGGTTTCTCTTTCTCCACATCCTTGCCAACGCTTGTCTTTTTCTTGACTTTTTTAATGATAGCCATTCTAACAGGTGTGAGGTGGTATCTCATTGTTGTTCTGATTTGCGTTTCCCTGATCATCAGTGATGTTGAGCACCTTTTCACGTAGCTGTTGCTGATCCGTATGTCTTCTTTGGAAAAATGTCTATTCATATTCTCTGCCCATTTTTAAATTGGATTGTTTGTTTTGCTAGTGAGCTGTAGGAGTTACTTAAATTAAATTTTGGATATTAACCCCTTTACAGATATATGATTTGCAAATATTTTCTCCCATTCAGTAGTTGCCTTTTCATTTTGTTAATGGTTTCCCTTGCTGAGCAGAAGAATTTTGGTTTAATGTAGTTCCACTTGTTTATTTTTGCTTTTGTTGCCTTTGCTTTTGGTGTTGAGTTCATAAAATCATCGCCAAGGTCAATGACAAGGAGCTTATTACCTATGTTTTCTTCTCGGAGTTTTATGGTTTCAAGTCTTACATTCAAATCTTTAATCCATTTTGAGTTAATTTTGTGTGTGGTGTAACGTAGTGGTCCAGTAGCATTCTTATGCATGTGGCTGTCCAGTTCTCCAAACACAATTTCTGAAGGATTGTGCTTTTCCCATTGTATATTTTTGGCTTGGCTTCTTTGTCATAAATTAATTGATCATATTTGCATGTATTTATTTCTGTGCTTTATATTCCGTCCCATTGATATCTATGTTTGTTTATATACCTAGACCACACTGTTTTGATTATGTTTTACTGTAGCTTTGTAATATAGTTTGAAATCAAGGAGCATGATGCCTCCAGCTTTTTTGTTCTTTCTCAAGATTGATTTGGCTATTCAGAGTATTTTGTAGTTTCATACAAATTTTAGGATTATTTATTCTATTTCTGTGGAAAAAGACCATTGGAATTTTGATAGGGATTACATTGAACCTGTAGGTTGCTTTGGATAGTTTGGACATTTTAACAATACTGATTCTTACAATCCATGAGCATGGAATATCTTTCCATTTATTTGTATCATCTTCAACTTCTTCCTTTAATATCTTATAGTTTTCAGTGTACACATCTTTCACTTCCTTGATTAAGTTTATAACTATAATTTAATGCAGTTGTAAGTGGGATTATTTACTTGTTTCTCTTTCTGATAGTTCATTATCAGTTCAGTATTGAAATGCAACAGATTTTTGTATATTGATTTATTGAATTTGTTCTAACCATTTTTTAAAAAAATGTTTATTAATTTATTTTGAGAGAGAAAGTGAGAAAGGGAGGTGGAAAGAGAGGGAGAGAGACAGAATCCCAAGCTGGCTTTGTGCTGTCACTGCAGAACCCAATGTGGTGCTTGAACCCACAAACTGTTGAGATCCTGACCTGAGCTGCAACCAAGAGTCGGATGCCTAACCAACTGAACCACCCACATGCCCCCTAACCACTTTTTGATGGAGTCTTTAGGGTTTTCTATATATAGCATCATGTCATCTGTAAACAGTGAGTTTTACTTCTTCCTGATTTACATACATTTTATTCCTTATTGTTGCCTCATCGCTGTGGCTAGGACTTCCAGTACTGTTTTGGATAAAAGTGGTGAGAGTGGACATCCTTGTCTTTTTCCTGATCCTAGAGAAAAAAACTTTCAGCTTTTTACTTTTGAGTATGGTGTTAATTGTAGGCTTGTCATATATGGCCTTTCATTTTTAAAAGCTTATTTTGAGAGAGAGAGAGAGAGAGAGAGAGAGAGAGAGAGATTGAGAGAGCGAGCAGGGGAGGGGAGAGAGAGAGAATCCCAAGCAGGCTCTACACTGTCAGTACAGAGCCTGACATGGGGCTCGAGCTCACAGACCATGAGATTATAAACTGAGCCAAAATCAGGAGTCAGATGCCTAACTGACTGATCCACCCAGGCTCTCCTTTATATGACCTTTCTTATATTGAGTATGTTTCCTCTGTACTCACTTTGTTGAAAGGTTTTTTGTTTTTTTTTTTATCATGAGTGGATGTTGAATGGATGTTGAAAAAAAGGTTCTTTTTTTGCATCTGTTGAGATGATCGGATGGTTTTTATCTTTTATTTTTTAAGTGTGGTTTATCATATTGATTTGTGGATATTGTTGATATTGAACCATGTAGCATCCCTAGAATAAATCCCACCCATTCATGGTGTATGATCCTTTTAATGTGTTGTTGATTCAATTTGCTAATATGTTTTGTTGAGGATTATTGCATATGTGTTTATCAGGGATATTGACCTTTGGATTGGATTGGATTTTCTTTTCTGTGGAGTCCTTGTCTGGTTTTGGTATCAGGGTGATGCTGGCCTGGGAAAATGAATTTGAAAGTGTTTATTCCTCTTTTGTATTTTGAAAGAATTTGAGAAGAGTTAGTGTTAATTCTTCTTTGAATGTTTGGTAGAATTCATCAGTGTTTGTTTAGAGGAATAAAGTCTTCATTAAAAAAAAATAGACTATTACTAGGAAAGGTATAAAATATTAGAAAGAAAGAAAGAAAATAAGTGCAGTGGCATTGCACATTTGGTTTTATTTTTATTATTTGCAAAGGAAAACTTGTGGGGTAACTATTCAAATAAGATTTTTCCAAAGGTTATATCTATATTGCTTGTTACATGTTCTCAACTGTGATTCACTGCTGTATTGTACACGTATTTCCTAGTCATAATTCAGTCATAAAGAGGTTCTCTTTATATATATATATATGTGTGTGTGTGTGTGTGTGTGTGTGTGTGTGTGTGTGTGTGTGTATGTGTGTGTATATATATATATATATAAATTTATATATATGTATATAAATTTATATATATATATTTATTTATTTAAAGTTTATTTATTTATCTAGAGAGAATACAAGCAGGGAAAGGGCAGAGAGAGAGAATCCAAAGCAAGTTCTGCGATATCAGTGCAGAGCCCGGCATGGGGCTTGAACTCACAAACCGTGAGATCACAACCTGAGCCAAAATCAAGAGTAGACTACTTAACTGGCTGAGCCACCAAAGTGCTGTAAGTTTCTCTTTTTAGTAACAGCATTATCCATATATAATTCCCACACCATTTAGTTCACCTATTTAAAGTGCATGATTCACTGATTTTTAGTATATTCAGGCTAGTGTGACTGTCATCAAAATTGACATTTGAACATTTTTTTTCCTCCCTCTTCCCCCAAACCATCCTCTTTGCCTATTCTGGATAGTTCATGTAAATGGAATCATATAATATAATATATAGTCTTTGTGACTGGCTTCTTTTACTTAGCATAATACTTAATACTTAAAAAGTTCACCTGTATCATGTATCATTAATTCACTAATTTTAATGGCAAATTAATATTCCATTGGATATTCCACATTTTATCCATTTATCATTTGATGGACATTTGGGTTGTTTCCACTTTTTGGCTCTTATGAATAATGCTGTGAACAGTCGGGTACAAGTTTTGTGTGGACAGCTGTTTTCATTTGTCTGGGGTGGGTACCAGGAATGGAATTACTAGGTATTGTGACCCTATATTTAACTTTTTAAGGAACTGCCAAATGTTTTCCAAAGCAACTGCACCATTTTACATTCCCATCAGGAGTATATAAGGGTCCCAGTGTCTCCACACCCTCTCCAACACTTGTTGCTGTCTCAGTGTTTGACTGCAGCCCTCCTACTGGGTGGGAAATGGTAGCTTTGATTTGCATTTTTCTGATGGTAAAGGTGTTGGATATCTTTTCAGATACTCACTGGCTGTTCCTCTTTGGAAAAATGTCTATTCAGATCCCTTACTCATTTTAAAATTGGGTTATTTCGTCTTTTTATTATTGGTTTGTAATGGTCCTTTATTCTAGATATACATCCCTTATATAAATGATTGCAAATACTTTCTCCTAGTTCTCTCTTTTTAAGTCAGTAAGGGAAGGAAAACTAAAATGTATTAAGGGAACTATTGTGATCAGCATTATACTTAGGGCTGTAGAAATGCTAAAGTATAGAAATGATTTTTACCTTTTGGGACATTGGTTTCTTTGGAGATCCAAGACTTATGTGATGTAATTGGAAAACAGCATAGAACGGTATATGCTAAATAGTATACAATCTTGGTCAAAAATAGTATGAAAAAGAAATGCCCTGGGACTCTAAGGAACCGAGGTTCAAAAGTAATTGATTTAAGTCATTTATTTTGAGTAGAATGAGCAAATGTTAACTATTCAAAACAAGTTTTTAAAAAAAATTTTTTTTTCAACGTTTATTTATTTTTGGGACAGAGAGAGACAGAGCATGAACGGGCGAGGGGCAGAGAGAGAGGGAGACACAGAATCGGAAACAGGCTCCAGGCTCTGAGCCATCAGCCCAGAACCTGACGCGGGGCTCGAACTCACGGACCGCGAGATCATGACCTGGCTGAAGTCGGACGCTTAACCGACTGCGCCACCCAGGCGCCCCCAAAACAAGTTTTTAAAAAGAATATTTCCGTTTGATTCAGTTTCTTTAAAAAAATTTTTTTAAGTTTATTTTGAGAGAGAGAGAGAGAGAGAGAGAGAGAGAGAGAGAGAGAGGGAGAGGGGCAGAGAAAGAGAGGGAGAGAGAATTCCAAGCATGTACTGTGAGATAATGACCTGAGCTGAAACCAAAAGTTGGATGCTTAACTGACTGAGCCACCCAGGCCCCTGATTCAGTTTCTATAGAATGTAGCTTACATACAATATCACATACACTTTGTCAGTCTTTCCTACTGTCTTTGTTTATCCATGTGTTCCCAGTACTTGGCACAGTGCCTAATATGAGGCACGTGCCCAATAAATATTTGTGGAATGAGCAAAAATCAGTATGGGCTGGAGCTCTCAGAGAGTGCAGCGCCAGTTAAGCACTGTTACAGAGTTGTCACAGGTGGAAGATGTTAGGGTGGAAAGAGCAGGAGGCGGAGGGGAGCCCTGGGTGCCCTTCCCAGCTCCGCTGTTAACCAGCTCTCTAATCCTGGCAGTTTTGGTCATATATCCTTGTTTTGAAGTGAGGGGAATGAATTGGATCCTCTCCTTTTTAACATTCTGAGGTTTATGAGCAGCATAAGCCTAAAACATTTAGAGCCAGCTGAAAATTCTCTAACAATTGAATGCATGATTAAGGTTTTGTGCTAAAATACCACAGACATTAGTATCTGCCATTTGTGTAAAACTGTGTTAAAAAATGACATTTATAATATTGAATGTACTAAGAAGATATTTACAAGGCAGTATCTTAAGGGTTATCATTAGTAGAATGTTGGGATTAATTTATCAATTTATTTATGTCCTATCTTCTTTCTTCCAAAGAAGATTTGAAGTGGCTATTGAAGCTAGTATCTTTTCCCCTAAGGCAAAAGGTTCTTAGGTGCTATGAAAATACATATTATTTGTTATTTTTATCCTTCAAACAACCTCAAACTTTTGGTGTTTCAGAGGCTATAATTTTTTTTTTCAGAGTCCATAAAATTTTTAAACAGGATTAGGAAAGGAGAAATGTTTCAGTAATTCTATTTTATTTACAATTTTTAAAAATTTTAAGTGGGCTCCACACCCAACGTGGGGTTTGAACTCAGAACCCCAAGATCAAGAGTCACATGCTGTACCCACTGAGCCAGCCAGGTACCCCAGTGATGCTGTTTTAACATGAAGGTCTAAAATTAATGGCTTTTAAACATTAAAAAGAATGACTCTCTAATACAAACATTCTAGTTGAATTGAAATCTCTCCAACACTGTGCATTAAAAAAAAATTTTTTTTTAACGTTTATTCATTTTTGAGAGACAGAGAGAGACAGAGTGAGAGCAGAGGAGGGGCAGGGATAAAGGGAGACACAGAATCTGAAGCAGGTTCCAGGCTCTGAGCTGTCAGCACAGAGCCTGACACTGAGGAGGGGCTCGAACCCATGGACCGTGAGATCATGACCGGAGTTAAAGTTGGACGCTTAACCAACTGAGTCACCCAGGCACCCCACCAACGCTGTGCATTTTAACATAAGGAGTCTTTTATGGGAGGCATGGTGCAAAATCTATGGTATTTCGGGATTAAATCAAGTATCCTAAATTGCCCAGCAAGGGAGCAAGACATAAGCTCTAGGAATAAGCTGCATTCCTGATGGAGAAATAGGCATTTCCTCTGGCTGGAGGAATGAGATGCTCTTTGATAGCTGCACATAGAAAACATGGTCTGTTAGAATAAAGAGAGAAGATTCTGTGAAAGTGCTAATTCTCTGTCAGACCATTTTGTTGAGGTTGGGGAAGGACCGTAATGAGCTATAAATCCCTGCATGTGGACTTTATGATAAATAAGCCAGTGATATTTTGGTTCAAGTAAATGTTTTTTCTTTGTAAAATCATGAGTCTTGAGTCAATGTCATGCTTGAATTTCACACATTTCAGGTATCCTAACAGAGACTCCAACCCATTCAACACTGAAACTCTCATTTCTTCAGAGATGTTTAACTAAGCTCCATAGAAGTCTGAACGTAACTGTGACCCATAAATCTAACCAGTCTTTGGCTATGGCATCTAAAATTTTTAAAATTTTGTTTCTCTCTCTTTTAAGTGTTAGGTCCTAAGGTAATTTTATACAAATGGATAGCAAACAAAGGTATGACAAATCTGAATAATTCATTCAGTATTTGTATGTTTGTATATTAAAATCATATAAATTAAAGCTTATGTATTTTATATTTACAGTTGATAAATGAACTTTACTGGAACATATCTATTTTCTAGGTTTGGAATTTTATGACAAGCAACCCCTCTAGCCCTGGTAACTTATTTAAAAGCTTAAAATCTTTTATTACAGTACTCTGTATTAAGTACTGAATGTTTCCTAAGGAACTCAGTGTACTTCCATGTGAGTAATCTGATTTAACTAAGAAATGTATCTAAACCACAGTGTCCCTTATTGGTCATAAACATTTGTATCAATGTTTTATTTTAAGAGCTCCATTAATAACCTAAATAATAGTTTGGTTCATTGATAAAGCCAAACATTTTTTAAAGTAGAGGTATTTGGTGGGAGAGAAGTTGATACACTAACTTTTCAAAATTTGTTGTACAGGGTTAGCTGAACCATCCTTTGTTGCAAAACATGAAGATAGTTTGTTAAAGGATTTATTTCAAGACTACGAAAGATGGGTTCGTCCTGTGGAACACCTGAATGACAAAATAAAAATAAAGTTTGGCCTGGCAATATCTCAATTAGTGGATGTGGTAGGTGTGCATATCATTACATACTCAATTTCATACAGGCTTCCTGAGAGCATCATGGGTGCCTAGGCACTGTGTTGGGAGGCACAGATTACAAAGGAGAATGAGACATAGTCATTTTCCTAAAGGAACTCAGCAGGGAAGGATAATTATTACTCAATAGACATAGAAATACACTTTTTATATAATATTGTATATTAGAAATCATTTACTTGGTAATAGGTCAATTTAAAAAATTTTTCAAACAATATTTATGTATTTTTGAGAGAGAGCTCACACAAGCAGGGGAGGGGCAGAGAGAGAGGGAGACAGAGAATCCCAAGTAGGCTCTGCACTGTCATTGCAAAGCCTGATGTGGGGCTCAAACCCACAAACTGTGAGATCACAACCTGAGCTGGAGTTGGATGCTCAACCAACTGAACCACGCAGGTGCCCCAAGTAATAAGTTTATTTTTATTTTTTTTCAACGTTTATTTATTTTTGGGACAGAGAGAGACAGAGCATGAACGGGGGAGGGGCAGAGAGAGAGGGAGACACAGAATCGGAAACAGGCTCCAGGCTCTGAGCCATCAGCCCAGAGCCTGACGCGGGGCTCGAACTCCTGGACCGCAAGATCGTGACCTGGCTGAAGTCGGACGCTTAACCGACTGCGCCACCCAGGCGCCCCAAGTTTATTTTTAATAAGTTGAAATATATTAAACATTTTATTTTTTTAAATTTTTTTTAATGTTTGTTTATTTCTGAGAGAGAGAGACAGAGCATGAGTGGGGGAGGGGCAGAGAGAGAGAGAGGGAGACACAGAGTCAGCACAGAGCCCGACGTGGGGCTCGAACTCACAAACCGTGAGAGATCATGACCTGAGCTGAAGTTGGTCACTCAACCGACTGAGCCACCCAGGCGCCCTGATATTAAACATTTTATATGGAAGTTTCTTATTAAATTTGTTTAAAGATATGATAAAAAGTCAACATTTTAAAGAGAAAAAGTCCAAGAGTAGATTTGTAGATTTTTAGGACCAAAAAGTATCTCAGATCATTGTTTCAATATCACACTTAAACTATACCAGAGATCATGTCAGTCAATAGTTATTTCCCTGCTGAGTTCCCAAAACAGTGAGTGTGTGTGTGTGTGTGTGTGTGTGTGTGTGTGTGAGAGAGAGAGAGAGAGAGAGAGAGAGAGAGATTGTACAATAACACTTATAGGCATGCCTTTATTTTCTACATAATTTTTGTAGAGAATTTGGAAAGTGCAAGTAAATACAAATAAGGAAATAAAAATTGACTGCAATTCTACCACCCAAAGATGCCTAATGATAACATTCTGCTGTTTCTCTTGCCAGTTTTTTCTTTGTGTGTATGTTTTAAAATTGGAATATTAATTTAGACGTAATGAAGAATCTTTTCCCTTCAATTCCTTTTCCAAAATTGAAAAATTTTAATTCCAGTTAGTTAACATACAGTGCTAGTTTCAGGTATACAATATATAGTGATTCAACACTTCTATGTATTAGTGCTCATTTTCTCTCCTGTTGTTAAATGAAGAACATTTCCCTATGTCATTACATATCTTCAAATATAATTTTAATGGCTATATGATATCCCATTTATAATTTATTGAAATATTCTCTTGTTGGCAGAAGTTAATTCCCAGGATTTCCTATTATAAATGACAACGATGAATATATTTGTACACAAATGTCTGATTTTCTTCTTTCTTTAAGAAAGGTAGTTAATGAATCAAAAGATATACTTTTTTATTTTTTTATTTTTATTTTTTAAAGTAAGCTCCATGCCCAACATGAGGCTTGGAGTCGTCTGCTCTGACCAAGGAGCCAGCCAGGCACCCCAAAAGATATACATTTTAAAAAGTCTAGTGTGTTGATGATGTCACCTTAATTGCCTCCAGAAAGATCCGTGAATATGGACTGTGTTGTGTCCTTCACCCTCTGCTAGGAGATTTTCAATATAAGTACAAATAGGGAAGTAGGAGGATGAGTGGGGCTCCCTCTCAAAGGCCTGTCTTTCCAGTTGGGACTATCAGCAAGTAAGTGCAGCGACTATAGGACATTGCAGGACTAAATTGTGATACCACAAAAATCTGGGGATTCAGACTTTGATTATTTAGGTCACTAAAGAACACAGGCGGAGGCCCTCGAGCTGGCCTTGTCTGGAGTGTAGGATCGGACACGCGGAGAGGAGGGTAACAAGGAGCAGTATGATCTAGGCTGAGCAGTGAGAGGGAGCCTTTCTGTTCAGCTGTTCGGATCAGAAGGTCACTGTTGGAGGCCACTCCCTGGGATCATCTGACGGGCGGTGGAGGGGCCTGCACTGTGCTTTCTCTCCTGCCATTTTTCGACTGGAGAGTTTTACCTCTTGGAAGAAGTCACTTATCCTTCAAGGCCCAATTTATTTGTCTGACTCTTTGTGAAATCTTTCCAGAGTTCCTAAGACAGTCTCCTCTGTTCACGTAGCCCTTTGCACTGCTGGCACCTGTGTGCCCTGGCATGGCACCCTCAGAGCAGGCTAAGCTTCATCCCTTGCTTCTGTCCCAGAGCCCAGAGTGGTTCCTGGCACATGGCAGTTGCTGAGTGAGTGGCAGATGTGACAGGCAACAGATGTGGTCACAGCAGTGCTTTAGGAAGGGCTGCAGGTCAGTTAAATACGTGGTTTTGAGGAGTGAGAGAGAGAGGAGCTTCGGAGGCTGGTTAGAAGGCCAGGCAGAAGCAGGAGCAGGTCGTGACCAATGAGCACCGAGGGAGGCATCAGATTTTGAAGCCTGAGTGGTTAGAAGAGACGAGTGGCGGATCCGGAAGATGGAATCAGTTGCTGTGGGGTAGGACAGGGAAGATGGTGCTCTCCGCTGTGATGGCAGGTGATTGTGCCACATTCCTGAGGCCCTTGGGAAGTCAGTGCTGGCTCTGTGGGCAGAGAGGAGCTGAGGGTCTCAGTGTGGAGACCCTGGCCCAGCTGAGCATCGAAAACATTGGACTGAGGAGTTTTAAAGTGAGCAGGGAATGCAGGCAAGTTGATCCCTGAGGAACATTCATAGAAGGTGGTGAAGGAAGGATGAGCCCAGAACAGAAGTCGGGGATGGGTTGCTTCCTGTGAGAAGAGCCCAGGACATGTTAAGGTCAGTGACGATGAGAGAGAAAGAGGACAAGAGCCAGAGGGAGAGGAGGCGAGGGCCCTGGACACGGAAAGTAGAAGCTTTATGTCCCTTTAACTGCGAAGCTCTTACCCGTCTGGCTTGTGGTCATGTTTGGGGGCTCCTCCTCAAAGTTCGCTCAGATTCCTGCTTTATTTCCTACATGTTCGAACTCTCTCTGTCTCTCAAATCCCCACGCCGGCCTGCTTGTTGGATGCTAGTTTTATGGTCAGGTTAAAAAATCTATTCGGGGTTTAAAAAAACCCCTAAAACTTTTCTGCTCTACTTACGTGTGGGCATATCTCTGTGTTAATGTGCCTCGTCCTCTTGGGTGCAGTCCTGCGTTTGTCCTTCGTCCTAGGTTTTGTTTTGGTTTTGTTTTTTTGCATCCTGCATTGTGGTGAGCACATTATAGGTGCTTGGGAGATACCTGAGGTCACCTTAAGTTAGGCTGTATCCCCTAAGGTAGTGGCTAACCCTCACATCTGGGGCCAGTTGTGAACTTAGGTATTGTTCTTGTATCTGTGTTCCTGTTGAGGATACTAAGTATTGACTGGGTCCTACTCCATAGTGCAAAATTTATGTGTGTTCACATTTTTCTGGGGAAAAGGTGTATAATTTTCATTAGCTTCTCAAAGATGACCTATTGACTTACAGCGTCACAGGTAATAAGTATACCAGAACTTTCCTAATTGTTAATGCCTCTGTTTAGAACTTTTGCCTACTAGGAATATTCTGATGCAGAGGTCAGCACTTTCTCTGGATGGCGTGTGCCTTTGGGATAGACAGTAGAGCTGGTGGCACAGAGTTTAAACTCAGGAGCTTTGAAGTCTGACATTAGTTCTACTACCAATTGGTGGAGTGATTTTAGGCAAGTTGCCTCATTGGGCTAGTTTCTTTTTGCAGAATGAATGATTTAACTAGATGAGATCTATAGGTCCTTTTCAGCTCTAGTGTTTTACTCAAGGACAATTGCCCTTTGGAACCACAGTGTAAGAGTGATGGCCATGCTGTATTTCCTAGTAATTGTTCCCATGTAGGGATGTCACAGATGTCTTTATCTCAAGGGATGTGCTTCCTCCGTCTTCCTTCTTTCTCCTGGGCCACTCATGTGTTTTGGAATGAGCCATCTAAACCTCTGTCCTCTGTCCCTGGCTATGGGGATTGCTTCATCCTTCTGTGGGTCTGTCCTGCCCACGGTGGAATTGTGTTTGGTCATCATGATGGTCTTGTACTGGTCCAATTGGCTCCATGATATTTCAGTAAAATGTAATGGAAGAGCTATCTTTTTTTTTTAATTTTTATTTTTTAATGTTTATTTTTGACAGAGAGAGAGAGAGAGAGAGAGAGAGTATGAGTGGGGGAGGGGCAGAAGGAGAGGGGGGACACAGAGTCTGAAGCAGGCTCCAGGCTCTGAGCTGTCAGCACAGAGCCCGACACGGGGCTCGAACCCACGAACCGTGAGATCATGACCTAAGCCGAAGTCAGACGCTTAACCGACTGAGCCCCCCAGGCGTCCTGAGCTGTCTCTTTAATTAGGCCTTGAGAATTCAGTGAAAAACTGGTCTTAGCAAAGATACAATGGCAGAAAGGTGTAAGTAGCAAATATCAAAGACCCCGGTTTTCTAGAAAAGCAGGCTGTGAAAGCTTATGAAGCTGCCACTCCGGACAGTGGCCCCAGTATTTTTTTTCTACATAGCAGCTCCTCAGAGATTCAAATCCCTGCCTCAGCAGAGGAACATAACTGCAAGTTACAGTCCTGCAGGAAGGCACAGAAACAGTGTATCTCTCATTCTGATGCGCACACTCTTCCACATTTCAGCACTTCTGAAATCAAGATGTGTATTATAATTAATGGCAACTTAAAATTCATTGTCAGCCTTTTCCTTTCTTAGTGCCAAGTACATAAACTAATGTGCGCGCTTGTTTCTTAGATTGTATCTTAGATTTCAGGATGTAGAGTGGGAGTGTATGAATGTTAAATCTAATGCCAGCGGTGTACTGCAGGGCAGTTCAGCTGAAATGCAGAGCATCTGGAAAGGGATAATGTGAAATTAGGCTGGAAAAATGATCCTGCGTTTCCAGAGAGCTGCACCAATGAACAGGATATAGGTACTATATGGACAGGCATGTTTGTGTAAAACTGTGAAAATTCGTATTTGAAGAAGTATTGCTTCTGTCCTTGAAATAATCAGCCTTATTTAAATTTTTGTTTCACAGGATGAGAAAAATCAGTTAATGACAACAAATGTCTGGTTGAAACAGGTGTGTATGAAGCTCAGAAGGCACCTGACTGGTCACGGGTGCTGTTGTGCCTGTAGGGTTTGCAGCGCAAAGAAACACGAGCATGTGGTCTTGGTGGATTGGCAGGGTGCAGAGGGTTGAGGGTGGGTGGGGTTCTCGTATTGGTTCAGGCAATACTGGAGTGGCTGCCGTCTGCCAGACGCTGTTCTGGGCACTGGGGAAACAGGCAACAAAACGGACAGAAGTCCCGGCTGGCAAGAACTTCATTCGAGTTGGGGAAGAGGAACAGGTAAGCTGTTACAGTACCTCGGAAGTAGACAGGCTTGGAGAAGAACACATTCGGTGTGGGTAGAGGTGAGCAGGGGTGTGTAGATGAGGTCAGAGAAGCAGTGGCAAGCCAGCGGTGTAGCGAGCATCTAGGCCTCTGTGAGGATTGTGGTGTTTACTTGGAGCTGATGGGAATGGGCGATGAATTAGTTTTACATTCGTAGCCCCTTTTTATTTATTTTTTAATTTTTTTTTTTTCAACGTTTTTTATTTATTTTTGGGACAGAGAGAGACAGAGCATGAACGGGGGAGGGGCAGAGAGAGAGGGAGACACAGAATCGGAAACAGGCTCCAGGCTCTGAGCCATCAGCCCAGAGCCCGACGCGGGGCTCGAACTCACGGACCGCGAGATCGTGACCTGGCTGAAGTCGGACGCTTAACCGACTGCGCCACCCAGGCGCCCCTCGTAGCCCCTTTTTAGAAGAGACTGCTTTTTCTTCGATGCCATCATAGCTTTGTCCTCAGCTGCTGTTATGTGCTTCCCTTTGCTCTTTCTTTATCATCCCTAATTTTAGTACCTGCTGCCAGTTCCCTGACTCTAACTCCTACAAGGCTTGTATGCTTTTCTTGGTGTGCGAGTCCTAACTTGTGATCACAGAATTGTCACTATGTGGAGCGTGGACAAGGTGTTTAAATGTGGACTATGTAATAAATCCAATTCCCCTGGCATGCACCAGTCCAGCCAATGACAATGCACCTGGAAAAGACAATGGAAAAGGTTTAAGGCCTTAAACCTGGACCTTAGATGCCCATGGCTTTGGCTCCTGGGTGTGGCCAGTTGGTGTGAGAGGAGGTGCTGAACAGAGCTGTGAACACACCCACGGCGCACACCTGTGTCTCAGGAGGACCGGGGCTGGAGTCATCACACGGGGGCAGGGCTATGCTTCTGTACTCTTAAGAAGGACTTGGAGGTGAATTTTCTCTGTGGCGAGTAGAGATGATTTTATGTCTAGGATTTCTGGACTTGGCATAAAGAGTATAGTTTTTATGACTTATGACTATCAATTTCATCGAAACTGAGCCTGTTGTCTTTGCTCTGCAGGAGTGGATAGATGTAAAGTTAAGCTGGCGCCCTGGCGACTATGGCGGAATAAAAGTTATACGCGTCCCTTCAGACTCTCTCTGGACCCCAGACATTGTTTTGTTTGATAAGTAAGTTTTTATTTACTAAATATTACTTTATGTTTTCAAAAGAAAATGCTTGTATATTAGCCACTAGTAATTTTTCTTCCTTCTGAAAATTGTTTACGTATAAAATCAAAAGACTTGATCTGTGTTCTGTTGTGAACCTCCAAATAGGTTCTTTGGGTCCTGTCCTGTTTTTGGTGTCTTGTTTCCTGATCATAAAAGTGTTCTTTGGGGCGCCTGGGTGGCGCAGTCGGTTAAGCGTCCGACTTCAGCCAGGTCACGATCTCTTGGTCCGTGAGTTCGAGCCCCGCGTCAGGCTCTGGGCTGATGGCTCAGAGCCTGGAGCCTGTTTCCGATTCTGTGTCTCCCTCTCTCTCTGCCCCTCCCCCGTTCATGCTCTGTCTCTCTCTGTCCCAAAAATAAATAAATGTTGAAAAAAAAAAATTAAAATAAATAAATAAATAAATAAAAGTGTTCTTTGCTTTCCAAAACGTGTAAAACATTTGGGAAGTCTAGAAAGGTGTAAAATTGGGGGCGGGGTGTCACCTTTAATCAGTCCCATTATTCATTCCAGCATTAGAGGCAGCCATTTGCACGAGCTCACACATAGAACTTACTCTGTGCCTGGCCGCATGTGCGGTACCTTTCTGCTTTATTCATTTGATTCCCAGCAGTACCTTTAAAATGGCATTTCTGACAGATGAGGAAACAGGTGAGGGCATTTTAACCTTGTCCAACAGGTGAGGGCATTATAACCTTGTCCAAGGTTGCACAGTTTGCATGTGGCAGGGTGGGGTTCACACTAGGGCGGCCCGACATCCCTATTTATCCTCCTATTTAATAGACTATATATTTGGCAGATTGCCTTCAAGATTTTGGGGGTGTTTAAAAAATAGTTGAAGTCATACTTTATGTTCAAATGTGCGTCCTTCTAATTTTGCTTAAATACTATATTAGATTATCCCATGATGAGGAATGTTGAGTGAACTCATCTTTATAGGCACCCTACCTAGGTGTACTTTGAGGATGGTTTTTAACTTGGGGAAAGGATGATTCTGGGTGTGAGTTTCATTTTTTTCTAGGACAAACCCAGGGTAAATCTTGGGAATTTGTGCTTATCCTAAAGCATTTTGTATTATTTGCAAGCAGGCATTTGGCATGAAGACAGAGCAAATGCTGTGTGAAAAATATTAGTCTCTAAACACCTTTTTCCTCCATGTCTCTCAATAGGTAAAGAGGAAACAAAACTATAAGGTAGCAGGATATAGCTTCCCAGAGCACCATTTTACTCTAGGTCGTAGTAAACATTTTTTTTTTTAAGTTTATTTATTTATTTTGACAGAGCGCACACATGTGAGTGGGGCAGGGGCAGAGAGAGAGAGGGAGAGAGAGAATCCCAAGCAGGCTTTGCACTGTCAGTGCAGAGCCCGATGCAGGGCTTGAACTTGCGCATTGGGAGATCCTGACCTGAGCTGAAATCAAGAGCCCAACACTTAACTGACTTGAGCCATTGAGGCGCCCCAGTCTCTGAAAAACATTTTTACATAAACATGAGTGTATAAAAGAGTAGTGTGCAAAAGTCACATGAGTTTTAAGATAAAAAACAGTATTTTATAGAAATCTTATGTTCCTACTAGACTTTTCCAGTATAGGAGCTCACATGGTGGCAGAACTCGAGAGGCACAGCTTAGAGCTAATGTTCCTTCCTGCCCCTGTAGTAACTATCCAGTATTTGTGATGGAGGAGAAGAGCACTGTGTGGAGAGCCTAGAAATGTGGATTCAGGTTCTGGCCAATATTTTATTGTTTCAATAGCCTAATTATATTTTGTATGTAAAGGGAAATCTTTCAGCCTCTAAAATCTCAGGATTCTGTGAAATAGAGATCGACTGTCAGTCCTGGAGTAGATGCGGAAGGAGTTCAGTTCTAGTAAAGTCGGATATTTACATAAGATGTCCCTAAAACAGAGTCCCCTACACATAGCAGGTATATCTCAAGCATAATAGTTTAAAAAGTATCTCACGCCATGGTGTCGACTTTCTCTCATCTCAGGCTTGTGAAGGCCTGCGTTGTGTAGTCTCTGCATTGTTACGTGCATGTGTTTATTTCAGTGCAGATGGACGTTTTGAAGGGGCCAGCACGAAAGCAGTCATCAGGTATGATGGCACTGTCACCTGGACTCCACCGGCAAACTACAAAAGTTCTTGCACAATAGATGTCACGTTTTTCCCATTCGATCTCCAAAACTGCTCCATGAAATTTGGTTCTTGGACTTACGATGGATCACAGGTTGATATAATTTTAGAGGACCAAGACGTGGACAAGAGAGATTTTTTTGACAATGGAGAATGGGAGATTGTGAGTGCAACGGGAAGCAAAGGAAACAGAACGGATGGCTCCTGCTGGTACCCTTATGTCACCTACTCATTTGTAATTAAGCGTCTGCCTCTCTTTTACACCTTGTTCCTTATTATACCCTGTATCGGGCTCTCGTTTTTAACTGTGCTTGTCTTCTATCTCCCCTCAAACGAAGGTGAGAAGCTCAGTCTCTGCACGTCAGTCCTGGTCTCTCTGACTGTCTTCCTTCTGGTTATTGAAGAGATCATACCCTCGTCTTCCAAAGTAATACCTCTGATTGGAGAGTATCTGGTGTTCACCATGATTTTTGTGACGCTGTCAATCATGGTGACCGTCTTCGCTATCAATATCCATCATCGTTCTTCCTCAACACACGATGCAATGGCACCTTGGGTCCGCAAGCTATTTCTCCACAAGCTTCCCAAACTGCTGTGCATGAGGAGTCACGTAGACAGGTACTTCGCTCAGAAAGAGGAAACTGAGGGCGGTGGTAGACCAGAGTCTTCTAGAAACACATTGGAAGCTGCGCTTGATTCCATCCGCTACATTACAAGACACGTCATGAAGGAGAATGACGTCCGTGAGGTTTGTGACATGTGTATACAAGTGCTCATCCGCTTCCATTCTGAGTTTGGGAGTAATCAGCATGGCCCTTGAGACTCAGTGTAGGTTGAGGGCCAGAAACGCTGACACGTTGTTCGGTGGAAGATCTTTACCAAAATTTGTTTCAGTTAAAACATCTGCCAGATCTCACCTCTCCATTCCCCTTAGCAACTTTGCCTTGTGCCGACTGTTGTTACTCTATTCTAAAGAGTAGTAACACTGCCATTTGTTTTTTTGACTCTGACATTATTATTTTAATTCTATCTTCTGTAACTTTGTTTCTGAATTCTGTTGTAATCTGTAGGCACAATGGGCATTATAATTTATCAAAAGGTATTTTATTTTTTAAAAAATGAGCCTAATGTAGGCTCTATAAATTTCAGCCAAGGTATTTTTTCTAGAATATGTCTTTTTCTTGTTCATTTATAAGAGAATGTCAGTGAAATTGAAAGCAGTAGATATTCTTGGATGTTATATATCATATGTCAAAGTGTTCATGTGAAAGTTAGAAATAGTGCTTAGTAATATTCTTAATTTGCTTAAAACCAAAAATTTGCTTAAAACTTTATTATAGAAAAATAACTCTCATTGGCTTAAGATCAATATTTACAATGTAAGAATTGAACATGAATACATTTTACTAATGTGATGTTAAATTTTCTTTCAAAACATGTCAGATTTTAATCTTGTCACTGTATTTCTATTGTGTTATATTTTTATTAAAAAATTTTTAAAATGTTTATTTTTGAGAGTGTGAAAGAGAGAGCAGGGAGGGACAGAGAGAGAATGGGACAGAGGATCTGAAGCAGGCTCTGAGCTGTCAGCACAGAGCCCAACACGGGGCTTGAACCCATGAACTGTGAGGTCATGACTTGAGCTGAAGTTTGAGGCTTAACCCACTGAGCCACCCACATGCCCCCTACTGTGTGATATTTTTAAAGCTAGGACTATAGTAGTATTTTCATAATTGAATTTGCTTTGAATAGTCCCCATTACAATTGTATGAATTTTCATTTCCAAACCTTTTTTAAATGGAAAAATTTCTAGCAGGTTTGGGAAGCAAAGTGAATCTGGTAAAATTACAGTCCTCCTCACAGAAAGAACATATAACAGATTTCTGGAAGACTTCAAATGTTTGTGGATTTGTAAAATTTCTATTTCATGGTAGTATGATTAGTATATAAGGTCTGAAGCTATCGATGGAGTCTTTAAAATGTAGATATTAGTTAAATAATGATCTGGATTATATAATATCTGGATTAATAAATGTCTGCAAAGTATTGTGCAGAAGGGCCAGGGCTCATCCCCCTAGGGCCAGTAAATGGTATTTGTCTTCAGGGGGGTACTTAGAAAAGCAGTAGAGTGTTGACAGCTACCTAAAGTCCACATTCTCTCATAGCTGAGGGGGCAGAGTTCTTGTGGGGGACCTCGTGCACCGTAAAGGCAGGGGCCAGGGAAGGCCCTGGGAGGGGAGCCTCTGGTGTTCAGGGGCCTGTCTCAGCCTGCCCTTTCTTTGAGGTCACTTGGAACTGCTGAGCTAGCTCCCTGCTTAGGCTGCAAAACGGGGGTTGAAATGAGGTCCAACCAGCAGATCTGAATTCATGAGCTTAGGTTAAAATAGCCCCTGGGGAATCCAAAACTAAATAATGCACATTGTGGGGTGAGAAGATTAATAGCTAATGCATATTATCCTTTTTTTTTTTTTTTTAAAGTTTAGTTATTTTGGGGGGGAGAGAGAGAGAGAATCCCAAGCAGGCTTTCCACTGTCAGATTTCATGAACTGTGAGATCATGAGCCGAAATCAAGAGTCGGACACTTAACCGACTGAGCCACCCAGGCGCCCTGTAATCATTCTGAACCAGTTGTTAATTTGGCTTGAGATTAATCCCAGGCTGGATTCTCTTTAGAAATTAAAATAAGTAAGCACTGCTGGACAAGAAAAAAATGACAGAAATAACTGTATGTAATATGAATAAAAGTGATTTTTTTAGTTTATTATAAAATATCCAAGTAGTATAAATATTCTAATTTTATTAAAAGTCTATAAAAAATGTCACTTGTAATATATTACAAGTCAAGACGTACATTAATAGATTGTGTAGCGTCTCTGAAAGCTTGTGGAGGCTCTATGTTCTAGATTGTCAGGGGAGTGTCTGTCCCTGAGCTCTGAGTACAAGGTCACTTATGTTGTGAGGCAGTAGCGGGAGGCAGAAAGTGATCTGGCCTCTGACTCAGTGTGTAATATCTTAAAGTAATTACACAATTTTAAATTATGTATTTAAAATTTTTTTTTTTTTTTATTGCAACAGGTGGTTGAAGATTGGAAATTCATAGCACAGGTGCTTGATCGGATGTTTCTATGGACTTTTCTTCTGGTTTCAATTGTTGGATCTCTTGGGCTTTTCGTTCCTGTTATTTATAAGTGGGCAAATATAATAGTACCGGTTCATATTGGAGATGCAAATAAGTGATCCTTCCGTAGTGGTGTCATCGTAGGAATTTAGTTACCAAAGGCACCTATGCCTCTGGCACCCTTAAAATTAGAAAATGTAAATTGTGTTTAAAATTTGAAGCAAGCTTTGTGAGATTAACAGTTGCTAACTTTGGTTTATCTTAATAGACTGCCCTGAGAACATTTTACCTGCATGACTGAAGTGATAGCTGACTCAGCATTTAAGCTAAAAATAGCAGCAAAATGTTATCTGAACTGTACTAGTGAAAACCTAATGTTGGTGTCCTGGCAAACAGTACCAATTCGTAATCAACGTGAAGCTCATCTTTTGATTGTATTGGAAAGTTCCTGTTGTATTTGAAGACTGATTTCAGGACTTTTTCTGCATTTGGTAAAGGTACACATTTTAAATTTCTTTCTTTCTGTCCTGTATCCACGGAGTAACAGCTAATCTCTAGCATAATATTATACTGCTATGTTAAATAAGCTAACTCCTTGGTATGATAACAATTTAATGTGATGCTGCTTTTCTATAACCAACATCGTAAAAAATGAAAAATGGGAATTCCTTTAAAGCTTACTTTATTTCTTAGATGCTTAAACTGAACAATTATTGTATTAACTGTTTTCGTAGCTTACCTTCAATTGTAAAATCACACAATAGGTAACTTGTGGACATGCACTAGTATCTTCTTAACATTAATTTCAACCCCCTTATCCACATTTTCCACAATTAACCATCTTCTATATAAACCGTAGCATTTCTGTACCCTTCATCTTAGAAGGCGTCCTCTACAATTAAGTGAATCCCATTTTAAAAACACGTCCATGGATGCCACCAAATCATACTGTGAAAAACCATCTTCCAAGATTAAAGATGGTTTCTAATTAGGTGGAAGCTCATTGTCACATGGCTGTCACGTATAGTTTCATCTCCTTCTTTCCAGCAGTCACAGTACTGGAGCCATAGAGTTGCAGGGCCTCTAGGTGTGGTGCAGTCTCACCGATTACTGCTCATTCAGGACCGTAGTGGCACGCGTCACAGGTAAACAAGTGAGATTCCATCTCTGAATGCCCTGATTCAGCTACGATCAGGAATAAAACACTGTTGAAGCTCTGCATTTTATCTGGAACTCTTAGCCCTTGAGAGAACAAATGCCTTATTTATAGTAAGTAACCCATCTAAGGTCAGGTCGACACTCTTTGGAAGGCAGAGGGGATCCTGTCTCATTTGTATTTTATTGTAGGTACATGTTTAATGTCATTTAATGAGTGAAAGTCTGGTCTGATGAGTTTAAATGCCTGTTAGATCTCTTAGCACGTATATATCCCTGATTCTTCTTCTACCTCTGTTACTGTTACGTAAAATTTCTATAGGTGAGTAAATTTTGTAGAAATCTTCCTTTGACTTACCAAAACATGAGTCACAGTTGGCTGCGATTTTGTCAGTTTTATTTTCATAAAGCCAAAACATCAAAATGACTAGTGAGAAGATTAAAATGGTCTCTGCAAACCCTCATCTCCTACCTATTCAGATTCAGGACTGCAGTACTCCATACTGGAATACTGTCTTCTTAATAATCTGTCTACAGCAGTGGTTCTCAATCGGGCACAGTTTTGTGCTTGAGGGACCACTTAATTTTTGTAGACATTTTTGGTTGTTATAACTGGCAAGGGACCCGGGGGTATGTTCTTGGCATCTAGTGTAGAGGCCAGATGGAGGCTAAAAATCCTACAATGTCTCTCCAGCACAGAGTTATCTGGCCACAAATGCCAATAGTGCCAAGGTTGAGAAATGCTGCTCCAACGGTTTACTAGCAATGGATGTGTGACTGGGCATACCTTTTCATAGCATAGTTCTTTAGGATGATGCGAGATAAAGGCTGAGGCGTTCTGTGAAGGAGGCACGGCCCTCAGACTCTTGGAAACCAACGATGAACAAGGAGTGGGACAAGGAGTGAACATGGGAGGAAATGGTAGTAGGTAGGGCCTTGCTGAAATGGTACAAAACTTCAAGGAGATCACAGGCCAAGTAAGAAAACCCTTGGGAAATCTGTTGTGATACTGAACCAGATGGATTTCCACATTTGTGAGCAGCAAGTTTTCCTGTCCAATTATGCCTCAACCAGCACAAAGGGGAAACCGTTTTCATATTTAGCCCATATTTACATATTCTTTAGTAGAGTATATTACTTCACACTGCAGAACTATATTTTGATGTTTCTCTACCTTACCAAAAAGGCTGGTTAAATGTTCAGTTATCTATAATAAATACCCTTGACTTTTCTTGCACGAATCTCTTTTGATAAAAACCAAGACAACTGGATAAATAAGTAAACCTTGAAATGCTAAAAACAGTGCCAGTAGCTTGATGATAGAAAGTGTGAGAAAGAGCCTAAATGTAAGAGTTAAGCAGTAAAACTCCTGGAAGAAAACAGGACAGATTCTTTACAAGACTGGATTTGGTAGTGATTTCTCGGATATGACACAGAGGAACACAGCTAACAAAAAGTTGATAAACTGGACTTAATGAAAAGTTAAAAATTTTGTGCATCAGAAGACACTATCAACAGAGTGAAAAGGCACCCCAGAGAGTGGGAGAAAATATTTGCAAATCTTGTTTCTGATAGGAGATTAATATCTGGAACATATAGAGAACTCCTAAAACTTAACTAAAAACCACAATCAACCCAATTGAGAAGTGGAAAAGAAAGGGCGCCTGGGTGGTTCAGTCAGTTGAGCGTCTGACTTCAGCTCAGGTTGTGATCTCAATAGCTTGGCTTGTGAGTTTGAGCCCCGCATTGAGCTCTCTGCTGTCAGCGCAGAGCTGGCTTCAAATCCTGTCTCCTCCCTCTCTGCCCCTCACCTGCTTGTGCTCTTTAAAATAAACTTAAAAAAAAAAAAAAAAAAAGTGGAAAAGGACCTGAACAGACACCTCTCCAAAGAGACACACAAACGGCCAATAAGCACAGGAGAAGATGCTTCGCATCACTAATCGTTACATAAATGCACGTCAAAACCACAATGAGATACCACCTCACACCCGTTAGGATGACTATTATAAAAAAAAAACAGAATACAAATGTTGATGAGGATGCCAAGAATTGGAGCCCCTGTGAGAATGCAAACTGGTGCAGCCATCCTGGAAAACAGTACGGTTGTTCCTCAGAAAGTTGAAAATAGAATTACTACAGGACCCAACAATTCCGCCTCTGGGCATAGATCCTAATGAATCGAGAGCAGGGTCTCAAACAGATAATGTTGCTGTGAACATGGACGCACACATATCTGTAACAGCCAAAACGTGGGGGCCGCCCCAGTGTCCCCTGCCAGATGAGCGGATAAGCAACATGAATAGACGTGCAATGGAACACGGCTGAGCCTTAAAAAGAAAGGAGATTCTGACGCCTGCTCCAACATGGGTGAGCCCCGAGGACATGATGCTGAATGAAACTGGCCGATCACAGAAAGACAAATAGTGTGCACTTCTGCTTATATGAGGTACTTAAAGTAGTCAAAACAGTATAATGTGGGTTTTAGGGGGAGAGGGGACAGGGAGTTAGTGTTCAGTGGGTGCGGAGATGCGGTCTTACAAGACGAAGAGTCCTGGAGATGGTGGTGGCGGCTGCACAACGATGACTATTTAACACCACCGAGCTGTGGGCCTGAACACGGTGAAGATGGTACATTTTATGGCCAAGTGTATTTTACACAATAAAAACAAACGAGTCCCCCTCTGCATGCCAGGAAGCCTCTGGCAAACACAGTTTGGTGCTTAAGCGTCATCCCTTGCCATCAAAGGTTGCAGAAACAATCCTGCCGTCCCTAGAATGCACACCAGGATGAAAACCCACAGAAAAATTCGATCAATAACCATGGCGACATACTTCCAATCATCTTGAATCTGGAAAACAAAAACAAAAACAAAAATTGTGAAAGAGGAAAACATAAAGCAGGAAGGGAAGGGCAGAGTGGACACATTTTCAGAACTGAATACCGAATAAATATGTCGCGGCAGCAGAAGCCATTCTGCAAGAAGCCCTGTTTCCTAATGGAGTCTGAGGAAACACTGTTCTCAAGTCCCCCTTTATGCATTACAAGAGGCAGGTATAAAATATTCACATTCGGTCTGTTTTGAATCAGAAATTTCTTGGGGCGCCTGGCTGGCTCAGGCGGTAGGGTGTAACAGCTCTTGATCTCAGGGCTGTGAGTTCAAGCCCTGAGTTGGGCATACAGCTTACTTTTAAAAATAAACAAAAAATGAAACAACCAGAAATGTCTTCATGTATACATAACCTATTTTTTTCTAAACTGAATTCTAATTTATAAAGTTAGGAAAACCAGTTACTTGACTTGTGGACTCCTGGACTTTGTTAGAGTAACTAATACAATCCAACCATCGTTTACTATTGCTTCAAAGTGCTGGTTCTTATCCAGTGTTAGATACTAATTTCCATTTAACATCTGTTCCAAAAGGAAATAAGTAAAGCAGGGCAAGGCCATCATCTCTCTCCCTCGGCCCCCTGGCCCTGCCCAGCTAACCAAATATCTTCTTCAACACTAAGGCCAAAGTATTGTGGAACTCTGAACAGTGAGAGGACAGGCTGAAAATCAGAAATAATTGCTGACAATAAAGTAAAAGACAGTAGAAAGAGCAAGACTAATTGTCTATAACACAGCCCTAATTCAGGCTTGAAATAGGAAGGAGAATTGTATGTTAATTACACTCCTAGACAACTGGGAAGACAAGGAAACTGTAATTGAATTGAGGAAGAGAGAACCAATGAATCAACTGATTTTGAAGAAATAATCACATAAAAAAGAGGCAGCATGTGATTTAGTGATTTAATTAAGTACACTGAAATGGGACTGGGAGACAAGGATTTTCTTTTACTGCCATGAACTGGAGATGTGTCCTCCTGAAGATACTAAGGAATTTGGCTAAAATTAGAATTATAACGCTAGTACTTTGTGTGGATTCCTAGGACTGGTTTCTAAGTGCCTCAAACACACAATGAACCTGTGGTTCCCACCCACCCCTACCAGCTAACCCTCCTAAGGCTGTAGCAGGTAGACTTTGATTTTCATCGCAGCGTCTGAGAACCTGGGTAAGTTATGTGACCTCTCTTTGCCTCAATTTCCCCATCTGTGAAATGCAGATAAGAACAGTACTCCCCTCAGAGGGTTATGATGAGGATTAAGTGAAATAATGTTCTGGCACAGAGTCCTTAATGAATAGTACCTATCGATAGTCACACTGATTAAAAAAAAAAAAGATGACCCTCATCCAACCACAGATCTTCCTCTGACAGCAATTTGCACGGCTTTGCCTGGTGAACACAGACGGGACTCGAGTTTTCCACGTGAGCACAAATGTACTGCACAAACACAGCTGGGTGACAATTTGTGTCTAACTCTGAAAGTCCTGAAGGCATCATATGGGCCCGGAAACTTTGGGACTAATGATAACAGAGAAGCGTCAGGCAATACGGTGAACTAGTGCAAGCTCTTGGCTCCTTCTCCTCGCCTGGCCCTAGAGATGTCCCAGAAGCAAGGGGAGCCCATATGTTAGAGGCTGTGGCACCGGCCAGGTTCCACTAGGGGGGCCAGAGGAGGGCCTCAGGGACAGGGCGGGGGTGGGAGAGATTTGGGCTGTGCTGTTCTCACCCCTACGGCTCTGCCTCTTTGCTCCCTGCCTGGTCCCAGCCCAGAGACGCAGGTAACGTGTGAGAGAGGACAGCCTGGCTGAGGTGAAAAGCTGGGAGGTTGAGAGACATCCCTTGAGGGACAAGGTCACCTGGAGGGAAGGAAGCACCTTTGAAGGGAGGCCTAGTCTAGTCTGGCTACATGGGCCTCCTGCCTTGTGGAGCCTCCCCAAATACCATCCAGCAAGGCTGATGCCCCTGAAAAAGTGAGTTTACAGGCCTCAGAACACAAACATAACTATCTGGAAGGAAATTCACAGAACAGACAGGTTAAGGGTTTAAACTACAGAGGATATCCCCAGAGATCAGAGAGAGCATAGGGAACATGAAGCAATGTCACAGAAGAACCAAGTAAAAATGCGACAGAAAAGCGGAGGAAAAGACTCAGGATGGGGACAGCTGGCAGAAAGGAACCCATGAGGAGGGGTGAGGGTGGCAGGAAGGAAGAGGTGGGGGGCTGGAAGCAGACGTGTGCAGTTCAGGGAGAGACATGGGGATGGGAAATCTTCACGGAGGAAACCTCGATTCCCTCTGAACCAAAGATGAAAAACCTCAGGATAAAATGGCTCCTAAGGATGCCGAACAGTTTAGGAGAGATTCACACCAACACACTGTGTTTGAGGTCACTGGATTTCTCTACAAATTCCAGTAGCTTCTAGATAGAATCGATTCATTGCAAAGAAACAGCATTCAGATTAACTTAAAACTTCATTAGTGATACTGAAGCAAAAAGGCAACGGAGGAGGGTTTTTTTTAAGTATTTAAGAAAAAGAACTTCTAGAATTTTGTATCCAGCTAAACTGTCTTAAAAATGAGTTTTTACACTTTTAAGCCTACAGGCCTCAGAAGGTTTAACCATGAACACTTGGGATCAAGGTGGGTCAGTGTGGAGAGAAAGCCAGGAGGGCAGGGGGGTAAGTCAGTGGTTTAGTGAAGATGACGTAAAAAAAAAAAAAAAAATGATATAGACTAGAGAAAGGGTTGGCAAAACCTAAAGCTGTATTCCCCCAAATCCACAACTGAAGCTCTGGTCATATCCAGTGTGGCCGGGCAGTAAGGAAGACCAGAGGGGAGGACAGTGGGGTCAGGGGCAAGATGCAAAGGAGTGAGGAGACGGATCTGGAAGAGCTCGCATGTGGGTCTAAGTCACTGAGGCACAGCTTCCAGAACAGAAACGGAACACATGGCTTTCCAGCCAGCAGAAACAATTCAGACTTCCCAGTGCTCAGCACGAAGTGAGGCAAAGAAGAAAAATAAGTCGGGAAACATGCAATAAGATGACAGAAATTTAGCCTTGATCAAACAGTAGTTACAACAAATGGAAACTCCCAAATCGCTGATCAAAAGTCAGACTCTGGAAGGAATGAAAATATGCGCGTAGAGATACACGTGCACACCTATATACAGATCTATACACGCAGAGACGTATCTGTGTGTGTCTATGCATGTGTGTCTCAGCCCAACAGGAAGCCAGCTATCTCAGAATGTCAGCTCAGAAGACCGTGGCTCTGGCCTGGGCACACCTCCAAGACTGAGAGAACTGCTCGCATGGTGGAGCCGACCCCAGGGTGAAAGACATACCGCCAACAAAGAGCGCTTCCGTGCGACCCCAAGTTTGCGTATTAACAGTAATTAAACTTCTTACTAATACGGCCAAACGTGAGCAAGCAGTGACCCACACGAACAGCTGGAGAAGGGAACAGCCAAGGCAGGCAGCCACCATGGTGTTCCCCTGCCGGGAGGGCCATGGTAGTCACACACAGGCTCCCCACACCCTCAGGAGGCGGCCTGGGAAAGCAGCCCTTAAGTGAGGTCCCTGGGGGCCACGCACAGTGCGAACCAGCCATGCTGAGCTGTAGACCTAGGAAGGTAAAGCCTCTCTGGAAAACCGTGTTGGTGGCGTGGCAGTCACACAACACAGGCAAAGAAGACCTTCTTCCGACAGCTCGAGTCTTCTCAGCACGGACAGGTTGTGCTCTGCTGGCCTGTGGGCCAATTTCTATTTCTGGAAAAATGGGAGAGCTATGACTGGGCCCAAGTCCCCTGTGGTGACAGATGACCAGAGATGAGCAGTGGTTGCCACTTGAGATGAACCACTTGCCACAGTTTGCCACTAATGTATCTTCTTGTCACTTTGGTTGTGACTTCCCTTTTAGTAACAATCTTTAAAATGTCCTTTTGTACAATAGGTCTTAGACCCTCGTGAAACTAACACTTTGTCAGGTGCCTAGTAAGTAATTTTTGAAATAGAGTTAATTTCTAATAACTTGATGGAGTCTTCAGTATTTAGATCTCAATCTTTATTAAATTTTTGCTACCTGAAATGATTCTTTTCAAGATGGATAAAGAAAGGGGTAGAGTTGTCAGTGTTACACAAACGAGAGATGTTCACGGATCATTTACTTATGCTCCAACGGTTGCTTCAGCTGAAGTTAAAGGTGTGCCTGACTTGTTGGCTAAATTACAGGCTCAGCAGGAGGCTCTGCCTTTGTAGAGTCACATGGTGGGCTCACAACTGTGCCGGTGGGTTGGGTGCATGGACAGACAGCTGTTGCTCTCTCCCTCCTGTTTCCTTCACTTTCATGTGCCATTCAGGGTATAATAAAAGAGGCCCCAGTCATTCCCTGTCAACGGTAATCACCTACAGTGTGTGAGGAGCTGAAATGATCAGTTAATTAGCTCTTTGCTAATAAGCAGCTTAAGGCAGAGCCAATTAATTTTAAAGCAAAACTTCTCATAAAATTATCAGATCTGATTCTGATAAACTTGGGGGTAAACAGGGTCAGGGAGCAGCCAGACATTTGATATTATTAAGTGTAAAACTTCCCTATTCCTAATACTTGACATTAATTCTAGCATGAGATCTTTGGAGGAAATCTAAGTTCACCCAATTAAAATAAATGAGCAAAAGAGTTTGACTAGATAATTCACAAAAGAAGATGTACAAATGGCCAGTAAGCATAGGAAGAAGATTCCTAATCGTTACTCAACAGGGAAAAGCTAATTAAACAGCGATGAGGTACCACTTCACACATGTGGGTGAGGATGTGCGGCAAGTGGACTCTCAAACGTTGCCCAGGGTGGGGTATCAACGCATCAGACACTTCGGAAACCTTACAGTAGCCACTGAAGTTAAAAATACATCTCTCCAGTGATCCAGCAATCCCACCCCCAGGTGTACATTCAGGGGAAATGAGTATACGTGTTCACCAAAAGACATGTAAGAATATTTATGGAAGCTTTCCTCACAATAGCCCCAAACTAGAAACAGCCCATGTCCAACAACTGTAGAATAAACAAACAGAAGGTGGCGCAGCCCTAGCGTAGAATACTATCCACCCTAAAAAACCACGAAGATGATAAGCCTCAAGGCATTTTGTTGAATGAAAGAGGTCAGATGTGAAAGGGTCTGTACTATGGAGTTCCATCTACGTGAGGTTCAAGAAGAGGTAAAACTAACCAATCGAGGAAGTCAGATCAGTGGTTAGCAAGGGGGAGGGGCTGCTGCCTGGGAAGGAGCACGGGACACATCCCATGTGCTTCCTGCACCCAGGGTTACATGGGAGAACACCTAATGTGAAGACGTGTACACTTAACAGGCATACACTTTATACCTCAGTAAGGGAAAAAACACAATCGGAAAGTAAAAGCTGTCAAACCGGCTGGTCTCGTGCCCTTTTCCAGCTCATCTCCTGACCAAGTGTGTTGGCACTGTCCTGATGGCCCAGACCGGCTGGCAGCTCAGGGGCCAACGCCAGGGCACACTGACGGACTCTGTCGTTCCACTGTGCGCACGAGGGGACTGGCTCCGGTAAGCGAGGCACACGTCCAGGGACCCCTACCTGGTAAATGGAGGGGCCGGTCCAAGCACAGGCTGCTGACTCCTGACCCACCTCAGATGTTTGTCGAATGAACAAACGACTGATGTAATAACACATCCTTACCTCTTTGGCTTCATTTTGTGCTTTCATATTTTCGGCAATATACTTGACACTCTGGATGGCGTCTTTGATTTCCGGTGACAGAGCAGATAGGGACAGCACAGCGTTGACAGACTCAGAACTGGAGCTTCTCGGGAGGTTGGCACTGAAGTTTGAGATTTTTATTCTGCGGTGGTGGCAGTGGCCACACATCCCGTCCTGGCAGGGACAGCCTTCCTTGCAGCTTCTGGACTCCGTGCGGCTGAAGCAGTTCAGATTTGAGAGCTCAGCACTGTAGGAGGGCCTTGGCTTCTGGGTGTGGCCTTCGCTGCTCGCGGGCCTGGTCATGAACATGACCCTGGGAAGCACGTGCAGAAAAACGGTCTTCACCCATGCGGGCATGGTGTGCGTGGTCGGGGTTCTGTAGTGCACGTTGAGCACGAAGACGGTGATGACGATGGACAGGGTCACGAAAATCATGGTGAACAGGAGGTACTCGCCAATGAGGGGAATCACCAGCGAGGTGGAAGGGATTGTCTCGGTGATGACCAGGAGAAACACGGTCAGCGAGAGGAGGACCGAGATGCAGAGGGTCACCTTCTCGCCGCAGTCGGAAGGCAGGTAGAAGACCAGCACGGTCAGGAAGGAGATGAGCAGGCAGGGGATGATGAGGTTGATGGTGTAGAAGAGGGGCAGGCGTCGGATGTAGAGCGAGTACGTGATGTCGGGGTAGATCTCCTCACAGCAGTTGTACTTGATGTCGTGCTTGTAGCCCGGGGCTTTGATGACTGCCCACTCGCCGCTCTCCCAGTACTCCTTGAGGTTCATGGAAGAGCCGATCAAGACCAGGTCGATTTTTGCCTTGTCGTAGGACCAGGAGCCGAACTTCATGGTGCAGTTCTGGTAATCAAATGGAAAGTAGGTCACGTCGATTTTGCACGAGCTCTTAAAGATGGCGGGGGGCATCCAAGTCACCTCCCCTGTGTACTTGAGTAAAGCTTTGGTCTTGTCGTCCACCTGGAAGTCCCCAACAGCACTGCAGAGACAGGTGGCAAATGACACACAGTCGTTACCACGCGGTCGCCCGGGCCAGCTTCTCACACCACCCGCAGTAGGCAGCAAGCGGTGGCTTATAAAACCACAGAACGGGAGAGCCCCATGTGCCATGCACGGTCACCCGGTTCACCTCCCCACTGACCGACGGGGACACTGAGGCCCGAGGCTCCATTCCTACAACAATCTGACATGCTTCCCCCACCCCTGGCATGTCACTGGTTTGTTTTCAATATAACTTGGCCTTGATATCGACAGACCGTCTCAAATGCCAGAAAGGGATTTTTCCCCCTTTAAAGAAATGAGACGAATGTTGTCCTCGAGGCAGGAAACCTTTGGGGATATCTGGCCCTCCTGCTGCTGCGGTTTGGATCCCGTTAAAGCCTCGTTCAGTCTCCACGTGGGTACCTCCTGTGTACGTGCACACACGTGTGTGAGGCCCAGCTGTGGGGAGCCCACTCCCACCATACTGAGCCCTGGCAGATGGGCTCCCACCAGACCTGCACTGTGACCCTGTGTTCCCCACACCCCCCTCCCCCCCCTCCCCCCCCCCGCGCCTTGGGTTGAACAATCATGTTTTCTGATGCCTTGTCTTTCAAATCCAGCACAACGGGCTCCCGTGCCTTCAGTTTCCTGATCTTTCCCTGGTTTCTCCCCATGTCTCGTCTCCCTGCAATACCCGCACTCTCCTTTTATGCAGAGACCGATGTTCCAAGTCCTGCATCTGAGAGAGCAGCCGGCCCTCAAGCGGTGGCCTTGCCCGGGGCAGGCTCCACACATGTCCCTGGGTCAGCTCTGCTGGCGGCATAGAGTTCAGACCCTTTAGAAGGAGCCACCACCCATCTGCCTGAAGAGCTGATGCACGTGACAGACCCAAACATGCAGGGATCTCTGTGTGTTCCTGCCGTGATTTAGTAACACGTGGAGACAGGAGGGGACGTGTCCTGCCCATGTCCTCCATCTGCTGTCTGGCCCTCCCCTTCCTGTGCCTCCGTGGAGCAGGGCAGTTGCTACCAGTTAAGACCCCAGGCTGCCGCCTCCCTCGTCTGGTCGGCCGGTTTGTCCAGAGGGGCCCTGCTGGCTTTGTTCGTGTTCGGTCCTCACAACAGTCCTGCTGTGCCCTCTGTCCTCACATGGTAAGGGGAGGGGTGTGGGGAGGGCCCACACAGCCCTCACTGCCTTGGAAGACAGTGTCCTGGGTCAACAAAACGTCAGGACAGAAGGGGACCTCTTAGTGCGGCCCGCAGGCCTGCCCCTTCTGTGACGACATTTACAGGGAGGCTGCTTTCAGAGGCAGAGGCCGGCCCACAGATGTAAAACACTGACCCAGTCCTTCACAGGAGCCCCACGCCGGCACCTGCCTTAGTCCAGCCCCTCGCTTTACTGACCAGGGATCAAAAGGTCAGAGCGCAGGGCCTCTGCTCTCTGCCACTGGTAGACGGGCAAGGCCAAGACCCCGCTGGGCCCTGGGGTGCGGCACAGCCTCAGCCACAGACAGGGCACCTGGTGGGTCTCGTGGACTAAAAAGAATGACCAGAAAACCCATGGTCTTGCCCTTGGGGTGTCCAGGGGATGGTCGGCAGTAAGAGCCAGCGGGGGTGGGAGGGGTCCAGGAGCCCATGTGCGAGGCTGTCAAAAAAGAGATGCCCAGGAGGGTGCACACAACCGGCTGAGGGCTTATTCTAAGGGAGACTGAGCTTCGGGGGAGGCAAGGGTGGTGACTGATGTGAACATTCTCCAAGTTCCCAGCAAAGAAAAGCCTGTGACCATGTCATCACAGTCAGGTTACATGCAGCCTCCCACGAGCGGGTGGGGTCCAGTGAGCAACCCCAGGGCAGCCTGCCTGGACCATGCAGGATCAGCTGGAGGTGGTGGCCGCCAGGGAAAGAGCCCCAGGCACAGAAGCCACCAAGAAGCATCTGTCCCTCAGAAAAGAGGACCTCAGTCTGCGTTGACTCCTCAGCAAGGGGAACAGTGAAACACAGGCCTTACAGCTTCCAGTTTCGGGGAGGGAACCAAAAAGGTGGTGGGGCCCACTGGCGGTCTGCAGGGAAGGCCTTCGGGGGCTGGTGTGGGCTCGAGGGTTCCCCCCCCGCCCCGCCCAGACTCCCTTCTGGAAGGACTGAGACCCGCCCAGAAAAACGCTGCTTAGGGTAGGACCCAAGTTCAACCAGGTCAGAAACAGGCTGAGAAGAGAAATATGGGTTACAAGCTGGAGAAGCAGGCATCCAGCAGCGGCTGGGCTCAGGCCCAGAAGCCTGCCTTCCCAGGGGCCCTCAAGCTGATGAAAAGAGACCCCCACCCACCCTGTTCCCTCTGGGAGCCTGTCCTAAACGTTTAGCAAAGGCCACCTATTTCAACAAGAGCAGTGGAAAAGGATTAGATTGTATCGTAAGAAATGGGTGAAGATGAATATCTGAATCACAAGCAGAGAAGCCATACCCCAACAGGACAGGCCCAGAACAGGTGACAGTGACAACCTACCTGGGATTACAGATTAAGAAGTGCTAAGTGATCTCTGGAAGCCATGAAGGAGCAGCATAATCAGAAAATGTTAAATAACCTGGCCAGACAACAGCAGGTGTATCAAGAGCCGACACCTTAGGAAAGAGTCAAAAACCATCTTAGAAGCAACGGCTAAAAGAAACAAGGTGCCAGAGAAAGCACAGTCACAGGAATGAAACCAGAGAGAGAGAGAGGGCAAGTTTCACATCAAACAGAAACAAGAACTTGAGCAAGAAGAACAGAGAATGTAGGTGAAGTTCTGACGTACACGAAGATGGAGTTCCTGGAGAGAGAAGCCAAAGCAAAAGAACAAATCCTAAGACCCAGAACTTGAAACCAGCTTTCCTGGAGTAAAGACGTGTCACATCTGTGGCACAGAGTCAAACAGCTGACTCTCCAGATGAAGGAAGAAGCCTTTGGGTGCCTGAGCTGAAAGAACACCCCCTGCCAGGACTGTGCCTCCCGGTTCGCCCAGGACAGAGCTGGTTCACTTTGTGGTCCCCACAGGCTGATCGGCAGAGTCCCCCTTGTCTTCCAATGCCACCCAATTTGACTGGCATCAGATTTTGACAGCGACACTTCATGCTGGAGCAGTCGGCATTTTTAGAAGATTTTCACGAAGGAAGATTTCAGCCAAGGAGTTTCTCTATCCAGCTAAGTAACCTGAACATATTCTCTAAAAAGGCTGCAGTGAATTATAAACATGTAAGAACATAAGGCATCTTGTGCCCATGAGCACTTTCTGAGGATCCTGGTAGAGAATGAACTTGAGAAAACAAACCATAGGGGAAGCTTTGGCACGAGGATGTAAAAGGTGTTTCTCCTGTCCACATGAAGAGACTCTCAACGGAGGATCAGTCCCGAGAAACGACTTCTAACTTGCAGGGGTTGGGTGACTTTCTTTACAACCTATCTTCAGTTTCAGACTCAAAGGAAATTCCTTATGATATTTGCTCCTCACCACACTCAATTTGAATCATTTCACTGTGACGCAGCACCGTTAAACTCACAGCCTAAAGTCCTCCAGCTGTTCACTCAAGATTGCCGGCTAGAAAATTCAAATCATGACACGGGGCGCCTGGGTGGCTCAGTCGGTTAGGCATCCGACTTCAGCTCAGGTCACGATCTCGCGGTCCGTGAGTTCGAGCCCCGCGTCGGGCTCTGGGCTGATGGCTCAGAGCCTGGAGCCTGCTTCCGATTCTGTGTCTCCCTCTCTCTCTGCCCCTCCCCTGTTCATGTTCTGTCTCTCTCTGTCTCAAAAATAAATAAACGTTGAAAAAAAAAATTCAAATCATGACATTAAAATTTTTGCACATTTTCTTAATTCTAGCTTAGCTAAAATTCTCAACACTCTGCCCAGTTCCCTAAGAGCCTGTGGATCAGAAGACTGGTAAGACTGCTCATGTTTTGCAAACCACTTGAGTTTACCTTGTCCCAGTTCTGTGAGGACTAAATTTACAAATACAAGTTGTCTGAAAGAAACATTTATGAATGATGTATTTCCTTGGAAAGCCAATAAATAAAACACGGCCCATCTGTGGAGTGGCTAAAGACCCTTCTTTTAGTCAGTGACCAGAAAGTGGGACTCAGCCAAAAACATAGCTTCTGCAGTCCTAATAGTTAAAGCATATGAGTTTGTACTAATATGGCATAAAAACCTAAACACGGAAATGCTTTCAATCGTTAAAATCAGATTAGTTCTATAGGGAGTGCTCTGCTGATAAATGCTTAATGGTAAAAACGTAACCTTAGAGATAAAGCACAGGTATAAAAATGATGTTTTTCAATACCCAGAGAACAAACTAGTACATACTGTAAAACATCCATTAAATTTTATGTTTGCTGAATAACAACGCTTAAATGTGGAAAGAGGCCAGTTTAGGAGGTGCCATGATGGGCAGCTGAGCCTGGCAGAGGAAGACGCTGTGAGATACAGCGGAGAGGCTTCCTGAAACTGCGGGCTCAGTCACCGAGGGCAGAGGAACCAAGTGGTCCGTGGTCCTGACCTACAGGGAAGGGCAAGTGCCAGTGAGGGCCCTGGCAGCAGACCGCCCTTCCTCCCCCCACCCCCCTATCCGGTCTGTTACTGCACATTTGGATATCACAGTTCATGCCTGTCCCCTGGTGTGTGGTAAAGTCCTGGAGTCAGGGTGGCTCTCTCGGGCATCTGGCCCATAGCAGGTGCTCAGTAAACACCTGTGGCATTAACATCTCAATGAAGCCCTCTTGGGAAAGGTCCCAGGAAGGCCAGGCAGTCCCTTACTTGTTATACAGCACAATGTCCGGCTTCCAGATCTTCTGTGCAGGGACACGCATGAACTCCGCCCCATCATACTCAGAGGGGTCCCACTTCAGTTTGTAGTCATTCCAAATCTGTGGGGAGCAGGCAGGGAGAGAGGAGGCGGCAGCGGAAGGACAGCACGGTCCCCTTCCTGGAAACCAGCTGTTCTGGGGAAGCCCCCACCTCCACGCTGCAGACCCCAGGAGCCCCACTTCTCACGTGGGCGCCTGTGGGGGAGATGGCACTGGGCTGGGTGTGCAAGCTGCTTCCCGGCTACCCGGAGACACTGCCTCCGTGGCTGGGCAAGCCCAGCCCCTCACCAACCAGTGAGGGTCACTAGTGCTTCCTCCAGTCAGTGCTGGTGCTGGCCAGGTGCATGCTGTAAGCACCTGCCATTTACGTCCCTGAAACAGCTCTCCGGGAGCTTTTTCAGACGTGTTCCCCACTGGCAGGAGCAGGGTGCTAATGACACAGCCCTCTTCCACCTCCAGGTTAAGCGGGGCTGGTGTCTGAAGGGTTCTGGGGAAGGAGCCATGGTCCCACCGGGGCCTGAGAAGTGTGTGGGAATAGAGGCTGGGAGATGGGAGGAGAGACAGGTGAGCCTGTGGACAGAGTGCTGAATGGGCACTGTGCCCTCCTGGCTTTCCAGCCTTCTGGGTGTGGAAAGGCTGTGTGGGCTGGCGAAGGGTCACACTGGTCCAGGGAGGTATCTGCCTAGATCTGGGCAAAGTCTCCCTGGGTGGGGGGGGGGGCATGTGGAAGCCTGTTTCTTTGGCCTCAATCTGAACAGGAAAATCCAGAGCCTCTGCTCCCACTCTACCAAAGAAAGCAACAGCATCTGATTTGAACTGAAGGGCAAATTTTTGGCAAGAAGGGAAGGAGGTGGCCTCAGGCACCAGCCCAAAGTCAGGGGCTGCGCTCCAGGCCCAGGTCTGTCCTAGTTTGCTGTGTTGCCGAGGAGGTCTCTCCCTCCAAGCTGCGATCTGTCATCTGTGACTTGAGGGGCTGACTTCCAGGGGGAGCGTGGAGTAGTGCATGTGACTCCAAGCCCAGGAAGAGACACACTAGCCAGTCATCCCAATCTGGGTTCACCAGAGTGAAGCTGGCTGTTTGGGCTCTTTGTGGGTCCCGCACAGCAAATACAAAAGACACCACCAGGGGGCAGCAGCGCCCAGGGTCCGCTCACTTACTTGTTTGAGCCACAGGTTGGTCTCCATGATCTGGTTTACTTCGTCCTAGAAGGAGAGATAAAAAGTGCACAGTGAATTCAAACAGGAGGCTGGTTCTGGGGAGGCCTCTTCCAGAAGCCCCGCACCCCATGGCCATGGCCTGCGGTGCCAGCACTCACCACCTTCACCAGCTGAGACATGGACACCTCAAACTGGATGATGACGGGGTCAGACACATTGGCTACAGGTCGGATGATCTCGTTGTAATCTTCGAACAGCCTCTCAAACAGACGGTGCTCAGCCTCGGAGGCGATGGCCACTGCAGGAAGTAATGGTCACTTTTCCCCTCACCAGGGACACCACCCACCTATAGCCTCCTTACCACGTGCTGGGGGTACTCTGTGGAGCTCCGGACTCCCAGATGAGCCCCACTCCCTCAAGTTACGGGCTGGGAAACTGAGGCCAAAAGACACATGAGGTCACACTCCTCCAGGGAGAAACTGTGGTCACAAGCCCGGGCTGGAATTTGGAAAGATCTGGTGCAAATCCTGCCAAACTACTTGAAAGCTGTGTGAGCTCAGGCAAGGGGTTTAACCTCTCTGAGCCTCACTGTCTTTGCCTAGAAAAACGCATCCACCTCACAGGGTTGTTCTAAGTGAAGTTCTCAGTGCTAGCACCCCGTAAGAGCTCAAGCACCACCCTTACCTTCAACGTCACTACGGGCATGGTGGGATGCAAACGCAGCCAGCTTAGGCCCGGCCACTTGCTACCTCCGTGATGGAGAGATGGCCAGTCCACTCTGCGCGCCAGGGCCGCCCAGGGTCACCCAGGGCCAGATGCTCTGCAGCCCAGGTCTGGGGCCCTCCTTCATCTGCCTGGGACCCCATGGACGTTTGGCCACCAACGCTCTGAGAAACTGGGTGTCTACATGGCTCCCATGATCTTGAACTGAGACCCGTGGTTCCTGCTGAGTGTGTCTTTACAGCCTGATCAAAGACCTTACCTCTCTGAAACCTTGGGGACCCCCTTTGTTCATTAGCCACACCCCAGGCCACGTGAGTCAGCTGTGTGCCTTCCCAGTTACAGAACTGAGGATAAACTGGGGCGGGGGGGGGGGGGATGAGGGGAATCCTCAGGGAAGTCGGGTTAATCTTGAAATGGGGTCTTGCCCGCTCCCCCCCCCCCCACACACACACCCGGGAGAGGCCACAGGCAGAAGCTGCGTGAGCGGTGGTGGGGTCCTCAGCGTCCAGGGGTCAGAAACCGCGCTCTCCCGACAGGCCCCCCTTGCAGCCAAATCCCGGGCCCCTCGGTGTCTGCCGCCCTCCCAGACCGCCAGCAGGCCTTCCGGCAGGGTCAGGGCAGGCTCGTCCGGGACGCGCCCCTCTCCGAGACCCGACACCCGGAGGGAGGCGCCGCCAGGAGCGCGGAGAGGCGGGCGCGCCGGCCCCCCAGCCGCGAAGCGACGCCCCTCTCCCGACGATGACACCCGCCCAGTCTTCAGCCCTCTCCGGCCTCAGTTTCGCCATCTATTCATAGGACGAGGGGGTGGGCGGGATGCAGACAGCGGAACCGACGGCCCTCCCGGCTCGCACCCAGACGACCCGGGGAGGGGTGGCCGGAGGGGAGACGGGCCTCCCCGACCCCGCACCGCCCGGCCTGCGCCCCTTCTCTGCCCTCCCTCCCGTCCCCCCCGCAGCCTCGCCCCTCCGGCCCTCCGGCCCCGCGCCCGTACCTGGCGGCGACAGCAGCAGGAGCAGGAGCAGAGGCAGCGGCAGCGCTCGGGGCGGCGGGAGCCCCGCGACCACGGCAGCGCGCGGGTGGGCGCCCATGCTCGCGGGGGGCGGGCGCGGCCAGGCGGAGGCGGACTCCCCGGCGGCTCCCGGCGCAGCCCGCCCGCTCGGAGCCGGACGCGGACGCGGGGCGCGGGGCGCGGCCCTGGCCCCTCCCGCCGGCGTGGGCGCCCGAGGCTCGCGGGCTGCGCTCCGCGGAGGAGGCGGGTGGGGGGCGGGGGGCGGGGCGCGCGCGCGCGCGGGGGGCGGGCTCGGTCCGCCTCCCGCGGGGTCGCGCCCCCACCCCCTCCCGCAGCTGCGCGCGGACACGCCCTCCGAACGAGGCCTCCGCGCTCCGACGCCGCCGCTCAGTAAGTGCCAGGTGTATTGGGTGCGATCCTGGGGTTCGTGTTTCGTCGGTAGTTTAGGAGGGGGAGGGGGCGTCGGAAGCAGTGTCGGCCCTGAGTTGGTAATAGCGGAGGGTCGACGCGGAGCACCTGCGGGTTCTTAGGCCACGCTGCTTTCGAATACGTTTGGAATGTTCCTTGATGAACGGTAAAGACAAAGGAGAGAGACACACACACAAAAATGAGGCTTCGAAATGGAGCCGTCAGAGCGGCACCTGCGCTCCCGCCCCGCTCCCTGCAGAGCCTCCTTCTCCGCGTCTACACTGCGCGCGCGGGGCTCGCAGAGCCTCCTCCGTGTCGACACTGCGCTGCCCCAGGGCTTGCGGTGAGCAGGCCTCCGGACCCCCCAGGCCTCCGGACCACCCCCCCAGGGCCGGACCACCTCCGGCACCTGCAGGTGAGTCCAGAATGGGTTGCTTACCCACATTAAAACCAAACAAAAGGAGACATCCTACGGGACTCAGAATATAAGAATTGGGGCCAATGTCTGAGGCCCCCATTTGGAGCGTTCTCATTCTCTGGGCAAAATCCCCTTCGTTTGGAAAAGATTGCAAATCAGATATACAACCAGGGATTTGTACCCAGTAGATATAAAGAGCCCTCAAAACTCAGAAGTAAGAATAGATAGGTATGAGGGTCTTGGTGGGGGTGCAGATGTTCTAAAACTGGATTATGGTGATCAACTTACTAAAACTCATTGAATTGCACACTTAAAATGGGCAAATTTTATAATATGTACGTTATACCTTAATAAAGTTGTTTTTAAAATGTCAACACTAAAATAACTAAAGCCCATAAGCAAAAAAAGAATTGGACAGTTCACCAAAGAGGATATGCATAGGCTAAATAAATAAAATAGATCACGTGAAAAGCCGTTCAGTATCAGCCATTAGGGAAAAGCAAATGGAAACCTGGCTGTGCACCAGTGTGCAGCCACTGCGATGGCGAAAATAAATCAAAACGGAGGGCAGACCAGGGTCCAGAGCAGCCGTCTCTCTCACACCTTGCTGGTGGGGAATGCCAACTGGCGCGGCTGCTCCAGAAGGTAGTGTGACAGAGTGACAGTTAGACGTACGTCCCCATATAACCCAGCGATCACACTCCTCCTGGGTATTTATCTTGAAGAACGAGAACGCCGCTTCACACAAACTCCCACACGTGTGAATGTTTATAGCGGCTCTTTTCGCAGTTGCCAAAAGCTGGTGCTTCGGCCCTCACGGGACGGAGTGAGTGCTGCTCCGCAAGACGAAGGGACAGACCCTTGCTACCCTCAGCAGCATGGTTGAGTCTCAAAGAGGCCATGATGCCGAGGGACAGAAGCCGCTTACTCTCTAGAGGATACACACGTATGACTCATCGGAATGGCATTCTCGGAAGGACCAAGCCCCAGGGATGGAGAGGCGTCAGTGGTCGCTAGGGGCTTGGCAGGGAGGGAGGCGTCTGGGTGATGGGGCCCTCTTGCGTCCTGATTACACGAATCTACACACGTGTTAGCATTCAGAGAACGATACATAGAAAGTCACTTTTATTATGTAATTTAAGAAATGGAATCTTTAAAAGTCCTCCTCTATTCCACGGATACTTTAAGAGCCTGTCACGTGCCAGGCACTGGGCAAAAGCAGTATGTGGAAGGACCAGTGAGAGCATCTGGGAGCGAGACCCCTGAACCTGGCCTTGATAGAAAGCGGAACGTGACCAGAGCTGCGGGGAGGGCCATTGTTTCAGGAAGGGAGGCAGGGGTGGCTGCTCAGGGGAGGGGCATCGGAGCTTGAAGGAGGTATAGGAGTCATCCATTCACTCAACAGACCTTTATTAAGCACCTGCTGCGTGCAGAGCCGCGTCCGAGGCCCTGGGGATGGTGCACGCAAACGAAGGTCCAGGTTCCTGCTCTGACAGAGCTCATGCTCTAGCGGGTGACGTGTGGACAATGAGCTGAGGACGGCTCGAGGCACCTGGGGTGACTGGGGCACAAAGGGTGGAACGGAGCAGAGCCCTGGACGGTGCAGCCACCCCCGGAGCTTGGGAGGCACCGGGGGAGGAAGGTCTGGGTAGAAGGTCCAGCAGATGCAAGGGCTTTGAGCCGGGAGGGTCTGAGAGAAGACCAGCGAGCCTCGCGGGCTGGGGGAGTGGAGGGTGATGGGGGGGGTGGAGAGGTGGGCGGGATATGGCAAGATTCCTGGTACACAGCGGGTCCTCATGCCCCGCGCGTGGGGACGGAGCCTGGCCGAGCTCCTTCTGCCGCACTTTGCTGGGGCTCCTCCAAGGCCTTCGGAGAGGACAGTCCAGGGCTCCCATCTGTCCTCCCCCGGCCGTGGCTGTTTGAAGGGGCTGATGGCTGATGGACTCAGGTACTTGGCGCCTCCTCAGCCGTCACTCAGGAGGAAGCAGGAAACTGCCCACGTGGCCGCTCATGTCATCTCACCCCGCGACCCCGGGGCCCCGGGGCACGCAGGGCAGCTTAGGGCCCCTCAGAAGGTGTGTGGGTCTGGAAGAGGGGAGGTAGGAAGAGCCCCACTGTGCCGAGCACACACACAACCACAAAGACCCACAGGAACAGCCGGTCCACCACCATGGCCACGTACTTCCAGTCCTCAACGACCTGTGGGCAGACAGAGGGGCTGGTTACAGGTACCCAGACCTCCCTGCTTCCACTCCTTCGTTCAAGTTGGGCCCTCGCTATCGGGCAAGGCCCCTCCCACGCCCCCCCCCCCCCCCCCCGCAGCCGGAGTCACCTCTGTGCCTCTCAGGTCCTCAACCCCCTCCCCCCAGCATGGCAGGGCCCCCGACTGTCCAGGAAGCCTGGGCTAGAAAGGTTATTAATACCACACGTTGTGACTCGAGAGCCCAAGTCTGTTGTAAATAAGAGGGACGCGGCCCGGGAACGCAAGGCCCCCTCTCTTATGTTCACCCTGAGCTGCGTGGGGGGCAGGCAGTGGGGCCCGCAGGACCCCTGGATGCCCTGCTGCTTAATCTGCTCACTAGTTCCTGTGACTGGGGCCCAGCCTCCGCCTCCACTGAATCTCCTCAGGCCGCCGTGGGGTGTGGGGCCTGCTGTGAACCCTGCCGGCCTCCAGAGGCACCGCCACCTTTGCCTGGGGGACCCGGGGCCTGCTCTGTCCCCCCGGAACGCCCCCCTCCCCCCGGCCCCGGGCTCACAGCTTGCCCGTGTGGCCACTCGGCCTGTCTTCCCTGCTGGAAAGCGGCCTGATCAGAACCCAGCAGAGGCTCTGGGATTGGAAATGTGGGCAGCAGCGGACAAGCTGACGCCAGTGACCCAGTTTGTCCAGGTGCCTCAGGGGTGTGCGTCTACCCTGCAGAACAGTCCTGTGTCAGGCAGCCCCCACACCCCAGCCACGCTCACGCCGCCTGTCCCCAACAGCAGCGGCTCTCCAGGCGGGCTCTCTCTGGCTTTCTTGGGTTTCGTTTTGACAGCCCTAATTTCGGATGACTTCTTTTTCAGTGTGTGCGTGTTTTCCCCTCTTTTTATATTTGTGTGCTATTTATAGTGACCAGTTGGTCACCAGGCGGGTAGGAGTGCTGAGCACGAGGTGTGCAGCCTGGGCCGGCTTTGGGGTGGCCGTGCTCGGGGCGGGGGGGGGGGGGGGGAAGAAAGCCCAGCATGAGAACGTGGACCACCCAGTAAGTGCACGTGTGCTCAGTGCAGGGAAGGGAAGTTGAAGGACGTCAGAAAGATCTGCATGCGGAGCCTGGCTCTGCCCTGTGCCGGCTGTGTGACCCTGGGCAAGTCAGTGAGCCTCTCTGAACCCGGCTTTCCCCCTTGTGAAATGAGGTTGGAGTACGTGCCACTTCCAAGGGATCCTGTCAGGTCCTGGCAGGGCCCCTCGTGTGTGCTTGCAGCTCAGTGACCCGCGATGATGATGGGGGGGGGGGGGGTCCTGCCTGGCTGCTCCCCACAAGAGGCTTTTAATTAATTGAATTAGAAATGGCCAGAGGGCCCTGAGTGTCACAGGGGTGGCAAGACCTTCAGAAGAGAGCACTCAGGGCGGGTGCACGGGAGACCAGTGCTGCTTGACTTGCACATACACCGGGATCTCTGGGGGTCTGCTTTAAAATGCCGGCTCCGGGTGCCTCCCGCACAGACCCTGGCTCACTCAGAGCGTGGCTCCGGGTGGGGGGTGGCCCCGAATTGTGAAAAGTCACCCAGAGGTTCTCACTTAGCCAGCAGGGCCCCATGCTGTGTATTAACATCTGGGACCCAATAAATCAGGTGATGCTGAGCCACCCAGTGGTCTTAAAGGAAGCACAATCAAATTAATTTTTGAGGAGGTGAAATCTGATGCTCCTCTGGAGCTTTAGGCACCGGGCTGTGTGCCTCGTGGCCTCGTGGCCTCGTGGGATCCGGTGAACACGCAGCTCCGTGTCAGCGGGGCCAGGGCTGCGTTTCTCACGCCCAGGACCCCAGGCCGAGCCGCTCGCGCTCACGTCCCGCTTTCTGTTGCTTACGATTCTCTCCTTTCTGTTTCACAGTGTGATTTTGGAGTTTTCCCGGCCCGCTCCTGTCTCCTCGTGCTACTGGAGACCAGCGTGTCCCTTGAGCGTGCGGCCAGTGGGAGGTGAGACTAGGATGTACCCTCTGTGTTTGTGCAGCCGTGTGCCTGTTGTACAAACCTGTTCAGAGCCTGGTCTGAGAAGGTGTTGAAGTGAGAATGTTCCCAGCACCGTGGGATGTGTGGGGATGTGTGACAACCTCCAGCCGTCGCCATCGCGTTCTGCGTTCGGTTGTCACAGGGTCATCCTGTGAAGTGTCGTCTGTTCAGAGCAATCACTTGAGACGCCTACGCTTTAGCGCCTGTTGCTTTGTCCTGTGAAAGTCAACTTCACCTCCTTTTAAAATCTGTAACTGGGGCGCCTGGGTGGCGCAGTCGGTTAAGCGGCCGACTTCAGCCAGGTCACGATCTCGCGGTCCGTGAGTTCGAGCCCCGCGTCGGGCTCTGGGCTGATGGCTCGGAGCCTGGAGCCTGTTTCCGATTCTGTGTCTCCCTCTCTCTCTGCCCCTCCCCCGTTCATGCTCTGTCTCTCTCTGTCCCAAAAATAAATAAAAAAACGTTGAAAAAAAAAAAATTTAAAAAAAAAAAAAATCTGTAACTGTCATCGCCCTAGCTGACATCGTTACGTTATTAACGTAGCGATGATAACGTTCTAATCGATGTTTCTGTGCTCCTGAAAGCCCTCGTGTTTGTAGGGGTTCTGGGCAAGCCGGACAAGGATGGGAGCCGGTGCCCTTGGTGTCCGTCCCGCCCTCGTCCCTAAGGGGCTGACTTGGGGCTCCTGCCTCTCCTCTGTCCCGGGGCTTTCTCCAGCACGGGGCTGCTGGCTGCACGGCCTGGAAGCGATGGGGAGTTGATGCCCTGGGGCCACCCTCAGCCCCGGGGGTGGGTGCTGATGCCCCCTCAGAGGGCCTCCCGTGGACTGAGCCCCCAGAGCCCGGGGCAGTAACTGGTGACCGGCCCGCCCTCCGCAGTCTCTCTCCTCCTCACTGTGCTTCCTGAGCTCACTTCTCAGGTAATGTGTGTCCAGGCCCTCACCTCAGTGTCTGCTTTTGGGGACCCCGAAACAAAAAGGGAGCCCTGGTACTTCCTTCCTCTTTCCCAACGCACGGAGCTGTGATAAAACTCAGGCCAGTTTGGGACTCCGTACTCCAGCCCAGAGATGGGGTTCTCGTCCCCTGTGAGTGCGCTGCGGGGAGTGGGGAACCGGCGGGGACAGGGACCGGGCTAGGGACTTACACTCTGGTCTCGGTCATCACTCTTCATATGCTGGGCAATAAAGCTGACGCCCTCCAAGGCCTCCTGCACATCCTGCTGGAACCTCCCGGAAGACCTTGGCCGGAAATCCTGGAGGCCTGCGGTGCGGGAGCCCGAGCCGCCCGGGGACTGGGGAGCCGCAGAGCACGTGGAGCTCCCGCAGAGGCTGGAGGTGCTGGCGGCCTCGAGCCTGGTCAGGCGAAGCTGGCCGGGCCGGGGGGCCCTCGCAGGGCTGCTGTCCGGGCGCTTCATGAACAGGAAGGTGGGCAGCTGGCGTAGGAAGCAGCGGCGGACCCAGGGCGCCATGGTGTGGGTGCCGGGCGAGCGGTGGTGCACGTTGAGCACGCACACGCTGGTGACGATGGAGAAGGTGACCAGCACCATGGTGAACATGAGGTACTTGCCGATGAGCGGCACGTCCAGCGAGGTGGGCGGCACGATCTTGGAGATGAGCAGCAGGAAGACGGTGAGCGCCAGCAGCACGGAGATGCACAGCGTCATCTTCTCGCCGCAGTCGGACGGCAGGTAGAAGACGAGGATGGCCAGCGAGGTGATGAGCACGCAGGGGACGATGAGGTTGATGGTGTAGAAGAGGGGCTTGCGCTTGATGATGAAGTCGTAGGTGACGTCCACGTAGCTGGGGTCCCGCGGGTTCACCGTCCTTCGCCCCGGCAGCGCCACGATGTCCCACTCGCCGCTGGGGGTGAAGTCGTCCATGCTGGCCGTGGGCGACTTGAGAACCATGTCGATCTCCGTGTGGTCGTAGGTCCAGGAACGGAACTTGAGGGTGCAGTTCTGCTGGTCGAAGGGGAAGTGCTTCACCTCGATCTTGCAGGCGCTCTTGTAGATGGCGGGCGGCAGCCAGAAGACGCTGCCGTTGGAGCGGACCACCACGTTGGTGTAGAGGGACACCTCGTAGGTCCCGTCGGCGCTAGAGGCGTGGACAGGAGAACGGCGTGAAGTCCGCAGGCCTGGCCTTCTCTCAGAACTCGCCCACAGGCCCTGAGGATCGTTTCTCACCGGTCATCCTTCCTTCCAGCCTCTGGTGCCCTCACCGAAGAGGCCGCCTTCCAGAAGGCCCTCCCCACCCCACCCCCACCCCGTCACTCCCCACCCCACCCCCACCCCCGTCACTCCCCACCCCCCACCCCCGTCACTCCCCACCCCCCACCCCCGTCACTCCCCACCCCACCCCCACCCCCGTCACTCCCCACCCCACCCCCACCCCCGTCACTCCCCACACCCCACCCCCCCACCCCCCCACCCCATTCACTCCCCACCCTCCCCACCCCCGTCACTCCCCACCCCCCCACCTCCCGTCACTCCCCACCCCCGTCACTCTCCACCCCGTCACTCCCCACCCCCCCACCCCCGTCACTCCCCACCCCCCCACCCCCGTCACTCCCCACCCCGGCTGGGGTCTTCACGTGCATGAGCTGAGTGAGCCTCACAGCAAGGAGCTGGGTTTTGTGGTTACCCCATTTTACAGATGGGAAAACCGAGGCTCAGGGAAGTGAAGTGAGACTACCAGCTAGGATCCCAACTCAGGTCTGTTGTTCCCAGACCACAAACGTGTTTCGTGCTTCCACTGGTAACACTGACCTCACAAGAGTCTCTTGCTCCCTGTATGCTATTTACGCATCGTCAGCCAATGCTACCAATGCCCAACGTTGACAAAGCAACTGAGGGTCAACGAGACAGTATGGAGGGCAGGAAGAGCCCTGGGGTGGGGTGCAGATGCCAGCCCTGGCCCCCCAGCTGTGCTGGATGAGCAACGAGGCCCTCCCCTTCTCTGGGCCTCCAATTCCCCGCTGGTGACAGAGGGTGCCGGCTCTGCTCATTCTAATTCCTCTTCCAGCCTCACAGCCTAGAGGAGCGAGGAAAGCACAGCTGAGGCCCGGGGCTGACTCACGACCTGCCGACCCTCAGAGGCTGGGGCTGCTGCCCCGGCCTGGCCCTCGCCGCCTCGGCAACCCTGCCACTCACTTGTTGTAAAGCACAATGTCAGGCAGCCAGATGCGCTTTGCAGGGATCCTCAGGATGTTCACGCCTTCGTAGTGGGAGCTGTTCCAGGCCAGGCGGTAGTCGGTCCACTCCTGGGCAGGCAGGCAAGGCCCTGTCACTTGGAGGTCCGGAGCCACCGAGGGGCGGCCCTGGAGGAAACGCCCCCCGCGCTGCGGGGCCTGGAGGACACTTACCTGTTTCAGCCAGACGTTGGTAGTCATGATCTGTTCCCGCTCATTCTGGGGAGGGAAACGGGGCTATGAGTTCGCCGGTAGGGGCCTCACGCTCGCTCCAGGGCTGTGTGAGCTCCCCCCCCCCCCCACCAGCCGCACCACCTCTCGGGTGGCTCAGAAGGGTTTCACACCCAGCGCGTCTGAGACAAAGCTTGTGACGGTCACCCAGATCCGGTCGTCCACTGGCATTGCCTTCCCCGTGAATGGCACCCCCAGCCATGACCCCCACAAGCCAGACTGGTCTGCTTCTTCCTGTCTTGGCTGCCACCACCATCTGTCACCTGGACTACTCTAGTGGCCTCCCTCTGGTCCTCCTGCTCTGCCCCAGCCTGCCTTTAGCCTCTACTCAGCAGCCGGGGCTATCCTTTTTATTCTTATTGTTATTCTTCTTTAAGTAGGCCTCACGCCCAGCACGGAGCCCAACGCGGGGCTTGAACTCATGGCCCCGAGACTACAACCTGAGCAGAGATCAAGAGTCGGACACTTAACTGAGTGAGCCACCCAGGTGCCCCCAGGGTGATGCTTTTAAAAGGTTCTTCTCAACGTCTCAGACTGTTGCTCCACTGAAACCCTGCACTCCCTCCCATCCCACGCAAAGTAAAAGCCAACGTCCTGCTCAGGGCCCCATGGCCCTGCTCCGTCTGCCTCCCCGCCCTCCTCCCTCAGCTCTAGAACCTCATGCCCTCCCATCTGCTCATTCTGCTTCAGCTTCTTTCTTTGCTCCTGCTGTTCCCTCTTTCTGGAAACCCAGGCAGCTAATGTCCTCACTTTCTTCAGGTCCTCCCTGACCTTCCTGCACAACACAGAACCTTTTCTCTCTCCATCTTACCCTGCTTTATTTTTCTTCATGGCTCTGGACACCATGGCTGCTGGATGCCATCTATGTGTGTGCTCTCTGCCATAGAATTTAAGTTCCTTGAGGACAGAGGGCACCTGGAGGGCTGCCTGGGATGTGTCAGATACTTGGTGAATATTTTCTGAAGGGCATAAGAGTCCTACCACAATAATTCAGACCACCATAATCCATCTCTCACCTAGACCACCGTAAGACCCTCCCAAGTAGTCTGTCTATTCTGCACCCCGCACTCCCAACATCCGTCCTCCCTGTGTAGCCAGGTAAACTTTCCCTCTCAATCCTGTCCCTGCTCGAGTCACTTCTGTGGCTTCTTTCACATACATACATAATAAGAATCTAACTCCTCCAGAGGGTCTGCAAGGCCTTGCCAACTGTCTCAGCCCCATTTCACCTCCCCATGCCCCTTTATTCTGTGCTCTGCCCACCCCCTGGCCTTCCTTCCCCCTGTGAATGTGTTTACAGTCTATACCATTTTCCCTGCCTTCTCTTCACCAAGATAACTTCTAGCACCTTGATCTCAGCTTGGGAGTCACTTCCGCAAAGAGCCTTTCCTGAACCCCCACCTGGGTAAAGATATCAGTAGGATGAATTTCAACTGTGACTAACAGAGACCCAGGGTAACACTGGCTTAGAGAAAGTTTACAGTTTGGACATATATAGTGGTTTTGCTCTACAGAATCCTTAGATACCCATGTTCCTTCCAACTCTCTTCTCTACCACACCTAGAGTGCATGGTCCAGGCATGGTCCAGTGCATGGCTGCTAGAGCTCCAACCATTGTGTCCACGTTCCAGAAGTGGGAAGAAGCAAGAGAAGGATGCGTGCCAGTTGTCTTGTTTTACTTATTTAGACCATTTACGTTTAATGTAGTGCTGATTATATTTGGGTTTAAACCTACCATCTATTTCCTGTACATTCCCTTTTCTTTTTCTTGCTGTATTTTAATTATTTTATTATGCCATTTTCTCTGTATATTAACATGACTCTTATTTTTTTTTAATTTTGTATATGTTTTTATTTATTTTTGAGAGAAAGAGAGACAGAGTGCGAGCAGGGGAGGGGCAGAGAGAGAGGGAGACACAGAATCCTAGGCAGGCTCCAGGCTCTGAGCTGTTGGCACACAGCCTGACGTGGGGCTCGAACTCATGAACCACAAGATCCTGACCTGAGCCGAAGTCGGACGCTCAACAAACTGAGCCACCCAGGCACTCCATGACTCTTAGTAGTTACCCTGGTGACTACAATACACATATACCTGATGTGTCAGAATCTAATATAGATTAGTGATTACCACTTCCAGAACAGGGGCAAGAACTTTAGAACATTTCAGCTCCATCTGTCCCCTTCTGACTTGTGGGTTAATGTTGTCATTATTTAATTTCTGTATTTAATTACAACCTTGTGAGTTATTGTTTTATCCTGTCAATATTAATTTAAATTCTCCCATACATTTACACTTTCTGTTGTGCTCATCCTCTCCTACATTTCTGTGTTTCCTTCTGGGGTCATTTTCCTTTATGGTTAATGCCTCCTTTATATTGGGTCTTCTTATGTTAAATTCTCTATTTTTTGCTCAGAAAACATCTTTACTTAACCCTCATTTTTGAAGTTCTTACTGGGTATCCACTTCTAGGCATGCTGTTTTTTTTTCTTGCAACACTTTTAAGATGTCATTCAGTTTCCTGGCTTCCGATTTTATCTATTGGTGTTATTATTGCCCCCACCCTGCCCCCATCCTCCCTGCGGGGACCACTTTTATGTTTTTCTCTTTGTCTTTGGTTGTTGGGAGTTGGCGTAAGATGAACCTGGGCATGGTTTTCTTTACATTTATCCCTCATGGGGTTCACAGAGACTCTTGAATCTGTAGCCTCATGTCCTTGGCCAGTTTTGGAAAATTCTGCCAGCGTCACTCACACACTGTTTCTGTCTTATTCTTTATTTTCACTTCTCCTGTAACTCCAAATACATGTGACAGAACTGACCCTTTTTTCGTGTACTACATTATATTCTTTTCTGTGTTTTCCATCCTTTTTTTCTGTCATTTGTTGATTTATTTGCTATTTGCCTCTCCTCCAGTTCATTAACCTTCTCCTGTGCTACATTACCAATCTGCTATTAAACTCATCCAATGGGGGTGCCTGGCTCTCAGTCGGTGGAGTGTGCGACTCCTGATCTTGGAGTTGTAAGTTTCAGATTAAGTAATTCTACACGTTGGGTGTAGAGATTACTGAAAGATAACAAAATCTTTAAGAAAAAAAAAACCATGTAATGAATTTTAAATTCTCCATATTATAATTTTCTTGAAGGTATAAGTATTATTTTCCTTTTAAGAATATTTATTTACTTAGAAAAATGAACCTATTATTAAATTTCTTTATTATTTATTTTTAATAGTGGTAAAATACACATAACATAAAATTTGCTGTGCTAATGGGAGTTGTTTTAAAGTCTGTGCCTGATCAGCCCAATATCTGAATCGTCTGTGGGTCTGTTTCCATTATCTTCTTTTTTCTGTCTTTTCTTATTTCATCTTGTCTTTTTGTGTACCTGGTCCATTTTTATCTGACTTTATATGCCTCCAGGGAGTACTGACTTTGGCTTATTGGCAGGCAGTTACAGGAGGAGTAGATCATCTTAATCTAGTTTGTGACTGAGCTGGTTCAAAGCAGGGTTAGTTTTTGCGAGGTCTGGTCTATTTTTGATTCATTTGTACTCTTATGGGTGGTCTTTGCAGGGTCTCCACCAAGGCCTCATCTCCCCATCTCATGGGGCTCAAACTCTGGCATGTGTCCCCCAGCCCTGTGAGAGCACCAGACATTCAGCTTGGCTTCCAACCTCTTAGCCCCTCAGCCCTGGGCTGTTTACCGCTCTTCGTATGTGGGGAAAAGTACCAGAGACCGAAGGGTCACCTCCCAGAACCTGGTTCCTCAAGTCCTGGCTGAGCTCTCAAGAACTTCAGACGGTTTTTTGCAGGGGGAGGCATTTTTGTACAGCTTTTCTAGTTGTTCTCATGGACAAGGTGTCTTTTAAAACATTTTTGTTTGAAGTTGAGGCATAACTTACACACCGTGAAACGCACAGGTCTTAAGTGTACAGTGTGATGACTTTTAACAAACATATTACCCACACAGCCCGTCTCCTTTCAAGACGTATCACTCAGAAAGTCGTCGTGGACCTCTTCCTGTCCCTCACTCCCGTTCACTCCCCAGTGGCTGCTGAACACACCTGAGGATACCAGCTCAAGACCCCGGCCACCCCAGGGAGCTGCTGCTGAGGACCTGCCCGCCTCACCCAACACATACTCCTTGCTTTCCCTCTAGAAACTGCCGTCTTTAAACTGGTCGTGCCCATAATCCTCCCTGCTCGAAAGCCAGAGCCTGGAATACAGAAGGTAAAACCCCTAGAACTGAATATTCGCTCTGTGCACAGCTTTCAGGGTGATAACAGCACACAGGGGGACACTCCCAGGCGTAGGGCTGGAGGCTGTGTCCCCTCCTTCTGGTAACTTCTGCTATGTCACAGGGCCCACGGAGTAGATCTGGCAGGGGGCAGCCTTAGCCTGGAGGCATGACCAGAGCCACCTGCCTGCTTCCCCTAACCAGGGCAACAGCTGCAAGGTGGCAGCTGGGCTCACCCCATTACGCAAAAAGCCCTTGGCTGGACAGTAACAGACACCAGCCTGGGCCTGGCCTGAAGCCCTTATTCTTTTCAGTCGGCCTGCGGAGGGAGGAAGGACAGAGAGGCTTTCTGTCCTTCCCCCATTCTTGGGCTGTGCTTCCTCCCAGGGCTCTGCTTGGAGGGGCCGGGTTTGTGGGGGCCGGTTGTGCTCGGGAGAGAGAAGGCAGCCACCTGTCCCCAGGAGGTTCAGCCCCTCGATTGATTATCTCCTTCCCATGACCGGACACAGCGCCTTACAATGCTCCCCTCAGAGCTACTGCTCGGGACAGGGTCCAAGCCCGTGGGTGGGGACGCGGGAAGGGCCACACAGGGAAGGTTCACTGTGGACCATGGTTCCTTTGGACACCCCCAGCTCAGAGGCCAGGGAGGGGAAGGGGAGCTCCCTGATACCTCAGCCTCCTCAGCACCCCTACGCCTGCCCCACACCCACACATCAAGAGCTGACAACCTACTTGTGAACTCTGCGACCCGTTCCTCCTTTCCAGGGCTGCACAGCTGCCCTCCTCGGTCCGGACTCTCGCCCACTTGGCTGGGCCCATACAGCAGCTGGTCCTGTCCAACCTGGGCCTCTGCAGGCAGTTCCCACAGCCCAGCTCCCACCTCCCCCAACAAGTGGGGGAATGTGAGGTCATCTATTGAACAGGCCAGGGGAGGCGATAATAGGGTAGAGCTTCAAGGACGAGGAGGAGTTTCTGGCCATGCTGGAGGCCCATCTGCTAATGGCAAGCCCGTTGGCTGTCTACCCAACGGTCGTTCCCCCTCCACATCTCCTTTGTTAACAAAACCATGACCTTGTTAGATGTTGGACACTCATGAGCTTCACGGACCCTTCTGCAGCCTCCTTGCCATGTATCCACAAGTCTTAGCCAACTCTGGGTAAGGCCCAGGCATGAGCTGTAGCCCCGGGTGCCTCCAGGGCAGGTCTCTGGGACTGTTTTCCTCAGACTGAAAACGACACCCAAGAAAGGATCCACCACAGATGTTATCATGTGAGGATCTTCTGTTTGGAGCGGTGGCCACAATCTTACGATCATGGGGGAGAAACAGAATCACAGAATCCTGCCATCAAGGACAGCAGCCTCGGGTTCTGACACTGACATTGACACCATTGGCCTGCTCTTTTCTTGGGTTGTCCTTACTGTTTTAGCCACTTGTACTCGGATGTCCTGTGACTGGGGAGTTAAGGCACTGTCATCAATATAGAGATCATGGGCTAGCAGGTGGCTCCAAGCTGTGGACTAGTGTGCACAGACCGGCAGGGCACGCCCAGCAGAAAGAACACACACAAAGGCACAGACTGGAACAAAAAAGTCATGACTTAGAGGCAGTCGGGACCTTCTGAGTTTAGGCAGATTCCTTAATTTATGCATGTGGAATAGGAGCGGATGAATAATCTGAGCTTGTCTACGAGTCTGGGAAAGCTGGAGGTAAAACCCTGCGCCCTCTGGCTCGGCTCTGCCCCCCGCCCCCCTCCTGTGCCTGGAGCCGGGGCTGCGGAGCCATCGCTGTGGGCACCTACCACGCTGATGAGCTGGGCCAGGGAGAGCTGGAGCTGGATGGAGATGAGCTGGGCAGAGCTGGTGGCCGGGCGGATCAGGTTATTGTAGCGGGTCTTGTTCAGAAGGTCGTCCACGAGCTTCTCCTCTGCATTGGCCACGCGGCAGTCCCCTGGGAACACACACAGTCAGCCCTGCTGGGCCCTGAGCGTGCTGATGCCTGTCCTGGCGGTGAAGGGGCCAGCTCTGGGCCAGGGCGTGCAGGTGCCCTCCGGGCTGGCCAAAGCAGCAAGGTGCTGGCAGGCCCGCCCCTCCACGGGACCCCGTGCATCCAAGGTGGAGCTCAGCTCTGTCCCCCGTGAGCTGCCTCTTCCTCTCCCACCTCCCTCTGGGATGAATGGCAGCCCGCACGCAGATGGTTAGTCCAGAAACTGGGTGCCTCCAAGCGTCCGTCCTCCCCGCCCGCCCCTCCTGTCTTGTGCCAGGTACCGTGTTACGTGCCTCGGTAACAGCAAGCAGAAAACCAGAAATGACTCCCGCCTCAGCTTCCAGCGCAGTGGAGGGGAGATGTTACTATGGGCTCTATGTGCAGAGTGTGGTGGACGGTGGTGCCTTCACAAGGAGAGAGCAGGGCTGACTACGGGATATTTCCTGAGTTCAGACCTTCAGGGTGCAAAGTGCCTTTAAAACAGCGAATGTCGGGGTCCCTTTGGCTCCTGGTCTGGAGCTTAAAGGAGAGGCCTGGGTTCAGAGCCATAATTAAGACGCGGGGAATGCAGCCTCCTGCAGGAAGCCTGGCCTATCCATGGGCCCCCCTGAGCCCCCGCGGCCCTAGATCTCTTGCCAAGCGGTATGTGGGTCTTTGTCCCAACTCCTTCACACGTCTGGGAGTGAAGGTGAGGTTCCAGGACTTGGTCTTGTTTACTGTGGCATCTGGGAGAATGTGTCAGCAATGGGCCGAGGTGGGGGTGGTGCCCTGGAAAGAGACTCTGAGGAAGGTCGAGGACACTGGAGCAGGAGAGCAGCAGGGAAAGAGGAGGAGTTGTGCAGAGGAAGCAGAGTAGGGGCTGGAGGGCAGGTGGGAGGACGACTGGGGAACAGGGAGGCGAAGGAGGTGGGAGTGAGGCTGCCAGGAGGGGCTGGGTCTCCTCAGGGTGGGATTCAGATTACATCCTTCTCTGCAGGGCGTGCTGGCTTTTTGCCAAATCCCTCCCTCTGGGTGGGGCCAGTGGGCCCGTGGTGTGAATTGCCCGCGCTAAGCAAGTCTGAGGTGGACTCCTGGGTGGGGGTTGGGCTGGACACGTGGCCTGGGGAGCAGCCACCACTCCAGTCTGCTCTGTGCACTTTCCAAGTCGCTGCCTATCTGGAGCACATGCAATATTTAGTGCCTCGTGAAAGATGCTCCCGGGTGCACCTGCTACCCGCCATCCCTCCCCCAGACTGCCTGGGGCTGTCCAGAGGGGGTCCTCTGGATGCTTGGCCTAGATTCTGAGCTCTGCCTCTCAAACCCTTGACCCCTCCCAGAGGCCAGCTGTTTGAATACCCTGGAAGCCAGTCTGTAGCCCCAGGCTAAAGCTCGGTCCCTCCCAGAGCCCCTCTTTAGTATGTATCTTTGGGCTGACCTGTCATTTCAGAAAGCTGGGGGGCGGGTATCACTTGCTTAAGCCCATCTGGCATTTCTGAGGCAGTTCTGGGGTCAGAATCTGCAGCTCCAGGTCCTACAGGATGGGGACGCTGGAACCCACATCTCTGCAGCCCCAGGAGGCTGGTCCACCGGGTTCCTGACAGGCCAGCGCTGCTCTGTGGGCTGTGGGGGCTTGTACTCCAGCTCTGAGCCCAGTTGGGACATTCCGGCTGCTCCCCTTTGGGGCTGTGTTGCCTCCTGGGCATTCAGCTGGCCTGAAAGACCCTCCCCAGTCTTGAGGATGGGCTAAAGGTTTTGAACACCTTAGAGCATTTAGTCCAATTCCCTGGTTCTCAACTGGGGAAACTAAGACCACGGAGGGGAAGCCCCAGCAAGTCAGAGGCAGAGCCAGGTCTCAGAGCCTCTTTCAGAGAAGGGGGCCTCCCTGCCCCCAGTGCCTTCTTTCCTGCCCTCGCTAATTCCCCCCAAAGGAGACTGCCCCTGCAGAGGCCCTATTGGTAACCAAAGCCGAGTGTGTGTTCATGCCCATGTCTGTGTTTGCGCTTGTATGTGTGAGTGTGTAGGAGAGGGTGGGAATGACCAGCAGGGCTGCTGTGGGCTGGACTGTACTCCCCAAAAGTCTGTGGGAGCCCAGAACAACACATATTTAGGTTTTCCACTCTGTTCTTTTCTGCCTCTGAGTTCAAAGGACAAGGGACTGACCTCTCACCCCTACATGACAATGGTGGTCCAGAATGAGTGGAAGCCTCCAGGGCACCATTGGGGGGTCACCTCCCAGCCCTGGGGCATACCCTGTTAACCAGAGAAGCCACCACTAGGGGTCGGTCATGACCCAGTGATTCTGATGAGTCGAGGCCTGACCTGTCTCTGTCCAGGGCCTGGCCTTCCGAGGCCTTTCCTGGAAACACTGATCCAGAGCAGAAAGGGACTTAAAGTCTGAGAGGAAGCCGTAGCTAGAATTCCAGACTCTGTTGAATGTGTATACAGGTCGAAAAAGCATGATTTAAAAATCTAATATAGGAAAACTGAAAAGATAACACCTACCGTTTGGATACAAACTAGGGAAGGAAGAAAAGACCAACAGCATACCCTTGGCAAGTTGGCATCCAAAAGGCAGAGTGATTTTCAGTTTGGGGCGTGTGGTCTTAAGTGACGAAAGGAAGAAGAGATTTGTATTTTTAAAACGTGGCCATAGATTTTTTAAAAAAAGATCGAAGTTTTTACCTTTTACAAAAAGCTCACCATATATTATCAGTAGCTTCTCCAGTCATGTGTAAGAATCACCTGGATGCTTGTATAAAGGCAGGTTCCCTGCCTCCGTTTCCAGAGATTCTGATGCTGTGAGGCTAGGGTGGGGCCCCAGAATCTGCACGGGGTAATTCTGATGCAGGTGGCCCCAGGACCATGCTTAAGAAGCAGCTGACACACCCGAGTCCTCAAGTATGTAGGCAAGGTGTATTATCCCTATAGAACAGATGGGGAAACTGAGGCCCAGAGAAGGGAATGGCATGGGATCACCCACCAAGTGGTGACGGAGCCCAGACAGACACATTGAGGGGCGACACCACCTTTGGCGAGAACTTCGTTTCCTTGTAGGAGCTTGTGTGTCCTCTCCCCACCCCACCCCAGTGGGGTGTCTCTGTCCGAGGAAGGTGTAGTCCTGGTTTTCTAGGCTAACTAGGGCTCAGAGGACAAGCTTGGGTGGGGCGATAGGAGCTGAAAGAGTCGTTGGAACTCAGGTGGGGGAACTGAGGCCCAGAAAAGGCAGTCCAAATCACATCTGGACTCTGCCTGGGAAGGGCTGTTTGGGTCTCCCCTTCAGGCGTCAGAGACTGGAGAGGGTCTGCTTTGCCAGCCTGACCCAGCCTGACCCTGTCCAATCCAAGCCAGCCCAGCCCCAAGGGTCGGTAACCAGGAACAGTGGTGTCTTAAAAGTGTGTTTCTTGGGAGACCCTCCCCGCAGCTGCAAAACTGGAGATTTTGGGCAAGTCTGGAGATTTGGGCAAGTCCCTTCCCGCCTGGGCTGAGTTTCCCCGATCTCTACCCTAACGGCAGGGAGCCCCTCTCAAGGCCGAGCAGCGGGGTGTGCTCCCTGGCGTCTACACCTGGCAGGCGGCGAGCCTGCTGGGACCTGAAATCGGTGGCCCGCAGCCTCCCCTCGCGCTGGTGCAGGGCCCGTGCCGCTCGGTCCCGGCTCAGCCCAAAGGTACTCGCCGCGGAGGCTGCCCGGGCAGGTGCACAACCCCCCCCCTCTCCCCCCACCCCGCCCCGCCCCAAACCTCACAGACCCACCACCCTGGCCCGCCCCCGAGGCCTCGGCCAGTGGGCTCACCCCGCCCGGGCTCCCGTCCGGCCGGGACGACCTCCGGCCGCTCCCCCGGGCGCCGGCACCCTCCCCTTCCTCCCACCTGTGGCCGTAGGACCCGGGCGCCCCTCCCTCCTTTCCCGAAAAAGACTCACCGCGCCGGCAAAGGGCAACCAGGGAGAAAAGGACCAGGGGCTGCGCACTCCTCATGGCGGGCGGGGGCCGAGAGGCAGCCTCGGCGAGCCCAGTTGTCGGACCACCCGGGCGCGGGAGAGCCGCGAGCAGCCAGGGAGCGCGGGTGCCGGCCTCGGGGTCTGACGGCGCCGCCGGCGGGCACTAGGACCCAGCGGAGAGCCCGGCCGAGCCCCGCCCACCCGGGAGGGGCGGGGCCGGCTCGCGCTCCGGGACCTGCGGCCGCGGGTGGTCGCCCCCACCCGGCTCCCCGCAGCGCCCGCGGCGTAGCCTTCCCCGCGCGAGGCGGGTCGGACTCCGCCCGCCCCGCTCGTGCGGTGGGGAGACCAGGGGACGTTTGCGCGGGGTCCCTGCGTTGTTGGGGAATGTGGTTGTGGTCCAGGAGGGTCCTACCCCTGGGGTTCGCCGGAAGGAAGGAGCGTTGCAGGGAGTAGAGAGTGAGCTGGCGGGAGTGGGGCTCAGCTCTCTGCAGACGGGGGCCGGGGGAGGAAAGGGGCGCTCAGGAAAAGTGTGTGCCATTGGGGAGGGTGAAATAGCTCAGGGCCCCCTGACCTAGCTTGGGGAGCTGGGAAAGCCCCGGGTGGGCTGCCTGTGTCCCCTCCCCTTCCCGCCTCGGCCTTGCAACGTGACCTGACCTGAGGCAGCTCAGGTGACTCAAGGGGGCAAACACTCTCTCCTCCAGCCTGGTGGTCCTCATCAGGTGTTGGGATCCTTCCTGGGGGTTCGGGACTTCACGGGGACAGGCATGACCACCAGGGCAGCCAACCCTACCTGTGGACTTGGCCAGAATTGGTGCCTGAGTCCGGGATCTAAAAGGGCCTCGGGTGATTCCTGTAGCCCGTGGCCCACCCTGGCCCCCAAGCCCTCCACTGTCTCACTACCCCACCTTCTTGTGTGTCCATCTAGATCACTTTCTACAGAAAATCCTCGCAGCCAAATCCTTGTCTCAGGCTCGGCATCTAGGGGAACCCAAATGAATCCATTTTTAAGCAATAAAGGTGACATGGGGGCCATGAGTAATGGAGCTTATTAAGACGCAGTTAGTAGTTAGATACAACGCCACAGAAGTGAAGACAGTGAAGTGTTGTCAAGGGCATGAACAAATAGACCACGGAAAGAGAGTGAGAACACAGCAATGGACCCAGGACACGTGGACACTTGAAATGGACAGGGGTTGCCTTGTAGATCAGTGGGGAAGGATGGACTCGTCGTGAACAGTATTGGGACAGGGGATTATCCATGTGAAAAGTAAATACAGTTAGATCCCTAGCTCACATCATATCAAAGATAAATGGCCAGGTTGTTTAAAGATCTAGCTGTGAAATGAAAAACTAAAAACTTTTATTTTTTTTTTTAAATTTTTTTTTTTCCAACGTTTTTTTATTTATTTTTGGGACAGAGAGAGACAGAGCATGAACGGGGGAGGGGCAGAGAGAGAGGGAGACACAGAATCGGAAACAGGCTCCAGGCTCTGAGCCATCAGCCCAGAGCCCGACGCGGGGCTCGAACTCACGGACCGCGAGATCGTGACCTGGCTGAAGTCGGACGCTTAACCGACTGCGCCACCCAGGCGCCCCCAAAAAAAAAACTAAAAACTTTTAGAAGGGAACATGGTCCTGTGTGTGATGGTGAAAAGTTGGGAGCCTCTGGAATGTTCATCTGTCGGAACATGGAGGCATGAACTGGGGGATATTCATACATTAGAATAGGACCTAGAGCCCAGGCTGGCCCATGGCCTGGTTTTGCACAGGCCCAAGCTGAGAAGAATGGGTTTTACATTATTAAAGGGCTGTAAAAATCAAAATAACAATACAAGCAAAACAAAGAATATGCAGCAAGAGACCAGATGTAGCAAAGCCTAAGATACTTACTATCTACCTTTCTACAAAAATGTTTGCTGACTCCTGATCTAGAGTTATGTTAATAACATACTTAATTCCTTTTTAAAGATTTATTTGAGAGAGAGAGGGAGCAAGAGCGAGAATGAGCGAACTGGGGAGAGGGGCAGAGGGAGAGAGAGGGAATTCTTGACATGGGGCTTCATGTCACAACCCTGAGATCATGACCTGAGCCTAAATCAAGAGTCAGATGCTTGTCTGACTGACCCCGATGTACAGAATTCTTAAATCACTATCTTGTACACCTGAAAGTAATAGAATACTGTATGTTAACTATATTGGAATTATTTTTAAAATTTTATTTATTTTTATTATTTATTTTTGAGAGAGAGAGAGAGAGAAAAAGCATGAGTGGGGGAGGGGCAGAGAGAGAGAGGGAGGGGCAGAGAGAGAGAGGGAGACACAGAATCTGAAACAGGCTCCAGGCTCTGAGCTGTCAGCATAGAGCCCAAGGGCAGGGCTTGAACCCATGAACCACGAGATCATGACCTGAGCCGAAGTCGGACGCTTAACCAACTGAGCCACCCAGGTGCCCCGGAATTAAAAAAAAATTTTAATATGGAAAGAAAAAAAAATGCTTTATCTCTTTAAGAAAAGAAGGTCTATGGCAATTATGTCTAAATGTTAGTAAGTTCTGATAAAGCCAGATAGTGGTACCCAGGTGTTCATTATAGGATTTCCTACAGATTTATGTATATTTGAAGTCTTTTGTCAAAGGAGTGGCTTTTGGTGAGTGGGGCCCAGGAGAACGATGACTCGTGGACATGGCAGGGCCCTCCTGCTGAATGCCTGGTCCCTCAGACGGCCTGGCCCCAGCTGCAGGCTGAGCAGTCGTCCGTGGTCCAGACAGGCTGACGTCCTGGCCCAGGACTCTGCCCACGACCGCCACATGCTCCCTCTGCAGTCGCCTTGGCAGTGGGTGAGGTTGGGTGGCTCACAGCTGAGGCCCGGCTGCGGAGGCTGTGGCCAGAGCGACAGCGTAGCAGTGTGGGATCTGCCACGAACCTGTAGCAAGACCCAGGGCTGGTTCCTCCATCTGCAGTGACGTGGTGGGTTTCATGGTCTGCATGGATTCTTCCAGCCGAGTCTCCCTGGGTCTGGGGTCGGTCCCGAGGCCTGTGGCTGCTGGTGTGGGCCCCAGCCCCAGGTCATAGTGGTGAGCTGGTGGGGCTCCAAATTCCTGCCTTTTCACCCCCGTCCTGCACTGCCTTTCCCATCAGTGCTGGTCCCCACGTGGAGGAGCCTTTCCTTCTTATGGAGAAAGAAACACTGCGCCCAAGCATGCACACACAGAACACCTGCACACGCCCACCCGCACACGTGCACATCAGCACACACGCGTGCACATACACTCGCGCACACGTGTTCTTGGGTACCATCCAGCCACGAGAGGCCTGCTCGCCCATCCTCACTCCAAGGAGAGCTCATCTGTGGAGCCTTGTAAGTCTCCCTGCCCCCGAGGCTCCGGCTGGGACACAGAGACGTGCTGGACAGACAGACAGATGGGTTGAGAGGCGAGGAAGTAAGAGCCGTGAGAGGTTAATTGTGAATCTAGTGATGGGTAGTTTGCGGTTCACCGTGAAATGGTTTAACTTTTCTTTTATATTCGCTTCAAGCACAGTCGAAACACGGTTGAAACATTTTGTGAGGCTGTTTGATAGTCGTGATGAGAGAACGGTAGCATCCGTGTCAGCTCGGTGCCCCGGCACCTTTGGTCTCTGTCATTCACAGTGTATTCTTCCTGGTGCTTGTACAACAGGGGTGGGGCGGGGGGAGTGTTAGGTTTGTTCTGGACATTCGCATGCGTTGTTTTGAAACTCTGGAGTTTATTTCAGTGTGCGTCTTCGTGCTAGGTGGGTGGACGCCCAGGTGCCCGCCCGCAGGGTTGACCTCAGTCTGGCTGGGAAGGTGGGAGGGGGAGAGGAGACTCTTCCTCAGTGACCCCGGCCGTCACCCTCCCCAGCGGGGGTGCAAGGATGGAGGTGTTTGCTAATGGCAGGTGTGTGAGGCTGGAACACAGGCACTGTTTATCTTTCTGTCTTGCAGGGCTATGCCTTTCCCCATCGTGTGCTTACAGAGAACAGCCTTATGGTTAGACTTTTCTGTCTGTGCCCAGTGGTGTTTCCGAGTTGCTGGCCTCTCTAGCTCCAAGCTGGGCGTGTAGCAGGCAGAAGGAAAACCCAGGGTCCTGGCCAGTCTGCCTTCTCTCTGTCTTTGGTCAAGGGGTTTTGGCTGCATTCGTGATAGGATATGGATGGTACTGTCTTCTTTTGAAACTGCAAGTTGTGTCAACTTTTCTTTTGTTTGAAATTGTGTATACTAAAATTTTGGGGAAAAAAGGTGATAAGCAACCAGCACAAATTAAGGAAAGGAAAACCAAACAAAACCACCTCCGAACCAGACCTGATCAACCACTGCTGGGGATGCATGAAAGGAAGCAGGGAAAGATCAGGACAAAACTCTGGGAAGGCCATGCAGAGTCTTAAAGCATTCTCCAGCATTTGTGACTTCTCTGCAGTCCCCAGGCCAGGGGTGGGGTGGGGGACAGGGGGATGGGTCTAGTGCTGGTCCAGTCTCAGGACAGGAGGAGGGTGCTGCTCTGGGGCATAGAAGCAGCATCCAAAGGCTGTCTCCCCACAAGCACCAAAACTTAGAAACGCTGTGTTTCCTGGCATCTCGAGTGATTCTCCACACAACCCATGTGAGGTTGTCAAATCTAGCAAAATATGCCCCAGATATAAGCATGGAGACATATTTATTCGTTGTTCATTTGAAACTCAGATTTGACCGGTGTTCTGGATTTGATTTAACAACTTATCTCAAGGAAGGTCACACTTGGTTCCCTCCTCCTCCTTCTTCCTCTTCCTCTTCTTCTTCTTCCTCTTCTTCTTCTCCTTCTCCTTCCTCTTCCTCTTCTCCTTCTCCTTCTCCTTCTTCTTCTTCTTCTTCTTCTTCTTCTTCTTCTTCTTCTTCTTCTTCTTCTATGTTTATTTCTGAGAGAGAGAAACAGAGTGTGAGCAGGGTAGGGGCAGAAAGAGAGGGAGACACAGAATCCGAAGTAGGTTCCAGGCTCTGAGCTGTCAGCACAGAGCTTGATGCGGGGCTCGAACCTGCAAACTGCGAGATCACGACCTGAACTGAAGTCAGATGCTCAACTGACTGAGCCACCCAGGTGCCCCAATTCTCTTCTTGTTTTATAAGAAGTCAGATGAATAATCACCTCCCTCCCTGTCCTACTCTTCTTAAATTCAAGGGGGAAAGGCTTGGAGCTGAAATTTTAAATAAATCATTTTAAGAGTGCCATTTTGGGGGTGCCTGGGTGGATCAGTCGGTTAAACCTTCAACTTTTGATATTGGCTCAGGTCATGATGCCGGGGTCGTGAGATTGAGCCCTATGTCAGGGCTGCACTGACAATGAGGAGCCTGCTTGGGATTCTCTCTCTCTCTCTCTCTCTCTCTCTCTCTCTCTCTCTTTCTGCCTGCCCCTCCCCTTCTCACTCTTTATCTCTGTCTCTCAAAATAAATAAATAAACTTAAAAAAAAGAATGTTGTTTTGAATTTCCTTCTTTGGAATATAAAGGAATAGGTGTTCAGGGTAATGGCCCATTAAAAAAATAAAAATATAAAACACATTTAACACCACCTTTATATTTTTTTAAAGTTCTATTTATTTATTTTGAGAGTGGGGGGAGGGTCAGAAAGAGAGGAAGAGAGAAAGAATCCCAAGCACAGAGCCCCATGCGGGGCTCGAAATCTCGAACCAGGAGATCGTGACCCGAGCTGAAACCAAGAGTTGGATGCTCAGCTGACTGAGCCGCCCAGGCCCCCTCCCCCCCAACCTGTATTTTATCTCTACTTAAAATTGTCTTACTGGAGACTTCTTACTGGGGTGGGGGGTTCTGCTGCAGTGATGACAGTGATGACAGTGGTGACACTGATGACAGTAGTGACAGTGGTGACCGTGGTGACCATGGTGATGATGACAGTGGTGACAGCAATGACACTGATGATAACAATGACAGCAGTGACGGTGATGACAGTGGTGACCATGACAACAGTGGTGACAGTGATGACCGTGATGACCATGACAGTGGTGACAGCGGTGACCATGATGTCAGTGATGACAGTGGTGACAGTGGTGACCATGATGACCATGATGACAGTGGTCACTGTGGTGACTGTGATGTCAGTGATGACCATGACGACAGTGGTGACAGTGATGACAGTAGTGACAGTGGTGACTGTGGTGACCATGGTGATGATGACAGTGGTGATAGCAATGACACTGATGATAACAATGACAGCAGTGACAGTGATGACAGTGGTGACCATGACAACAGTGGTGACAGTGATGACTGTGATGACCATGACAGTGGTGACAGTGGTGACCATGATGTCAGTGGTGACAGTGGTGACCATGATGACCATGATGACAGTGGTCACTGTGGTGACTGTGATGTCAGTGATGACCATGACGACAGTGGTGACAGTGGTGACAGTGATGACCGTGATGACCATGATGACAGTGGTGACAGTGGTGACAGTGGGACAGTGGGCAGGGTAGGTGGGGGCGATGGTTGCACGAACTGTGAATGCACCAAATACCATGAATTGCACGCACTAAAGTGACTTGTTAGGTGCACTCGTCCTCTGTGTGGTTTATCCTGTGTCAGCGTGGCTGAGCTGGAACTGAATTTTCCGGAATCCCCTTCCCTGTTTGGCTCTGGGCGGAGCCGGCCAAGAGAGGGATCTGCATGAGGTTTGGAAGGGAGAGGAGGCAGTCGTTACTACTGCAGGCGGCCGTGCTGATGTCCAGTGGTAGGCGGAGTGGTGCCCTGGGCGTCCAGCTCTTCTTCCTGACTGCTGGCCCTGCTGGCGGGCGCTGGCCCCAGGCCACCAGCAGATGCTTCGGGGCAGACCCGCAGGTGTGGGAGCTCCCCAGCTCACAGTGGGGAGTCACGGCCGCCCACAGACCCCTTCGGGGCTTCCCTTTGGGCTTCCCACTAGGGTGGCTGGAGTTGGCTTCTCCGACTGACCTCTTGGTGACCTCGTCTCCGATGGTCCGGCACCTCTGTGTCCCCGCGCTACCACGGCTGCGTGCGGTCTACTTCCTACTCTAAATCCCTTGGCCCATCCCTCCTGGTGGCCTGTTTCTTCCCTGGTGGGACCCTGACACTCCCTCCAGGCAGGTGGAAGTGGCCAGCACTCTGCGAGAATATTCCGTCCTCCCCTCTGTCCCTCAGCAGCTCCATGGGGAGACTGGCTCCAGAGGCCCCCTTGGTGGGATTGTTGGTTTCAAGGGCCCCTTGGTGGGATTGTTTGTTCCCCCTACCAGTCTGAAAGGGCTTTGGACAGACAGATGGGGTTCTTTGATCCTCGTTTCTTGGGGTAGGTGGGGGAGGAAGCCACAATGTGCCAGACCTCTGTGAGGTGCTATGTTTGTGTTTTTTTTTTTTATTTTGTTTTTAATCTTTATTAAAAAAAATTTTTTTTGAGAGAGAGAGAAAGAGAACAAGCAGGGGAGGAACGGGGGGGGGCGGGGGGGAGACACAGAATCTGAAGCAGGCTCCAGGCTCCAAGCTGTCAGCACAGAGCCCGACACGGGGCTTGAACTCATGAACTGTGCGATCATGACCCGAGCGGAAGTCGGACGCTCAACCGACTGAGCCCCCCAGGCACCCTAGTGCTAGGTACTTTGTGATCAATTCTCTCGTTTTGTCCTCACAAGAATTGGCTGTCCCGTTTTACAGCAAACTAAGGGGAGGGGGGTTTGTGGAGCTGGTGTGTGGCCTCAGGACTACCGGGCACGAGCCCATGGCCCCTCCACGTGTCCACAGCCGGCGTGAGAGGTGGAGTCCTGATCCGTCCATGCCTGGCCTCTGGGCCCCACGGCCAGCTCCCTGACCCAGCTGCTCTCCGCTTCCCTCTTCCCTCTACCCGCTCCCTCTCTCCTGCAGCCCCGTTCAGTGTGGGGGCAGAGCCAGCAATGCTCCTGGCTTTGCAGCTGGGGCTCGGGGACACAGTCGGGCCCGGGGGCACAGACTCAGACCGAGACCTCACATGAGCAGCCACAAGGACCGGCTGCTGGTCCTCCCCCTCCAGCCGCCCCGACCCAGGCATCTCTGAGGGCTCACCTCGGGCTCCGTGCCACCTCGGTGCCCGCTGCTAGCTTGACACCTCGCCGGGTCTCCGTTGTCCTTCCGGGCCCAGACTCTGGGGCTTTCAGACTGTAGGGTGGTGGTTAAGGCTGTGGGGTCGGCAGACAGGGGTTCCCATCCTGCTGTGCTACTCGGGAGCTGCCTGCCCCCTGGTTACTTTCTCCTGTCCTCGTAGGACTGTCCCGATAGCTGTGTGAGGGACAAGGGTGAGCACAGCGACTGGGCACTTAGTGCTTGGGAGTGATGTCCCGGGGAGGGGGGGCATCTATGGCTTGGGAAAGGCGCTAGAATGTTTGGTCGGCCTGACGTGGGCTCAGATCCCAGTGTGGCTACTTAGCAGCTGTGGTGGGCAACTTACCCAGGCAAGCTCACCAGCTGTGGGTGAGCTATCTTTCTGGGTCCTGGCTTTTCTATGTGCAGAGAGAGGATGATAATCACAGCTGCTCCCTGCAGGGCTGGTCGGGGTCATGATGGCTGTGAAGGGCTCAGAAGGCAGCACACAGCCTCTTCCCTCTTCTTTCCTCTGTCTGTTCCATAGTCTGCAGGCACCCAGTAGGTGCTTAGTAGTTGGATTATCCTTCTAAGAAGTAATCCTGACTTTCGCTTCTTCAACCCTCAGGGTCATAACTAATGATGTGGGTTTGTGTCTCGGAGTTCTGAGGGAGGCAGGAAATCAAACTCTTTTAACCCTTGGTTTAAGTCTAAAGTGTCTGCCCTGTCTTGTCCTCAATGGTCTCCTCTGCACTTCCCGTTTATCAGACGTGTCTGGGCATTCAGGGCTCCCCTCCAGCGTCCCCTCCAGGAAGCCTGCCCTGATTACTCCCAGTCTTTATGGTCTCAGCTCCTGACGGTCCTCCTCAGTCAGTATTTGATTCTTTATAGCTGATCCCACGTGCCACCCTCTCCCCCAGGTGTTCCTGGGCACCCAGGCAAAGATGGTCATTTCTTCTTCAGACACTAGGCCTCTGGGGCGTAGATGCTAGTCAGATCCTGTGTCTCCAACGGTGCTGCGAGCAGGGCAGGCAGGTGCTGGGTGTGTTTCTTCCCGTGTGGCGCGGCTCCCACGGTGCTCAGATCTCTAAGCGACAAGGGTGCAGTTAGCTGCCCGCCTCCCGTGGCCGGCGTCTGCCAGCCGTACCTCAGCCTGTGAATGCGGCCGCGCTGGGTAGCTCCCTGCCAGTGAGTGAGCACAGCAAGGAGCCCGAGACCCCGGAACCCCCAGAGACTTCCCCTGGCTCCTGGCACGTGCCCCCCACAGCACCCCTCAATGCGGCACCCTCAGAGCCGAACTTCTACTTCCCCTCAAGGCTGTTTCGTATCCTGTGCTCCCTTTACAGCTCCCAAGAGGGGTAACAGGGGGTTCCCAACAAGCACTTGCTGTAAGGATGAGTGAGTGAAGGCCTGTGGTCTAGAAAGTGGTCTTTCTTGGCCTGTAGCTTCCAGGGAAGCTGCCTCAGTGAGCTGGTTTGGGAAGTCCCAGGCCTGTTCCCACAGTGCTGGAGGCATCACGGCTCAAATAAAGCTCCATGGAGCTCTGCGTGCCTGAGCTGCGTCACTCTGGGGCCTCAGCAAGACCGCAGCGACCAGCAGGGACAGGCTGGGGGCATTTCTGTTGCCGGGGACACATCTGTCATTATTCCCTGTGATGGCCGCTGCCTTTTCATTTCCGTGTCACCTGTGCTCAGTCCTGGAATGCAGACGGTACCAACATTCATTTGAAGGAACGCGTCCATGATTGAGCAAAGAGAACAACCCCGTGGTCTAAGTACTATGACTCTCTGATTATAGATGAGAAAGCAGCAATGTTGGGGTGCAAACCTAGTCATCCAGGTTCCCAGACTGTGTCCAGCCCCCACCAGGAAAGATGTGACTGCCAAGTACAAATTTCATTTCATTTTCCTTCCAACTAATGGTTCTTAAGTGCACCCTGCATGCCAGGCATTGATAACCGGATGAACGAAGATTGCATACGGCTGTTAATGTCCTTCTGAGAGCACATACAGTCAGCCACAGGACTGGGGGGACGTGCCTCTCTCCTGGGACCCTGACCTGAACCAGCCCTTGGTCATCCAAGACGGTGGTCTGCACATAAAGATTCTCCAGGCCTCCCCTGGAAATTCACGTGTTCGTCTGGAGGTGACGTAACTCCTGCTTTGGGGTGGTTGGTGTGGTGAACAGCCAGTCTCCGGAACAGTCCAACAGGAAGGTTCCACACAGAAGCCTCACGAGGGCAGAGAGGAAGCCTGTCTTTCCTCTTTTTGTTTGCAAGTGTCGAATGCACACTTACTGTGTCCCAGCTGGTGTTAAGTCTCAGGGATATAGTAAGGGAGAAAGTGAAGTTTTACTCTTGTTCAGGTTTGGGGGGGCGGGGGACAATGAACAAGTGAAGACACAGATGAAGAGGAGAGTGTCTGATTGTGGCGAAAGTACAACAGATTCACGTGGCATGATGGGGGGTGGGGGGTGCTGGCTCTGTGAGGGAGACGGGGGGCGGGGGGACTCCGGGAAAAGGCTGATCCAGGCAGAGGGGTAGAAGATGGCCCCTCTGCACAGACGAGCAGACATGGCACGTGCGGCTGGCATGGTGTGAGCAAGGGGGAGAACCGTCCAGAATCGGGAGAGCGGACAGGAAGCACCTCAGTTAAGGCCTTGCAGTCGAGCCGGGGGTTTAGATTTTCTTCCAGAGGGTTTTAAGCAGGGGAGTGTCGTGACGTGGTTGCTGTAGTTGTCTTGTCCTGGCCGCTGGATAAAGACGACAGTCTGGGCATCCAAGTGGTAGCAGGGGACCAGCTGGAGGTGATGGTGGCTCGGGCCTGGGTGGGAGAGGTGGAGACGGAGAGCAATGTCCACGCTGGAAACACAGCTGCTGGAGGTTGGAGGACAGATGTGTGGGGGAGGTGAGGAGGCAGGGAGGGTCAAGGACGACCCCTCGGTGTGAACTGGGTGAACGACTCAGTGACATGGGAGAGCTGCGGGGTGTGCTGGGTTGGACGACACCCCCCCCCCCCGCAAATTCATGTTCACCCAGACTCCTCCCAGGCCTCTCTCAACTAGGCCAGAAACACTGAAGCTTCAGCCTGAACGATTTTGCCCACCCCTACCCCCCTACCCCGACACCAACAGACTGGAACACAGGCTAGCAGCTGGAGCAGCTTCTAGGAGTTTCTAACAGCACAAGGCCACGTGCCTAACATGAACCCAGTTCCGCTTCAAGTGCCTGCCCGAGAGAGCGCCAGGCTGCCAGGAGGTCTGCTGTGTGTTCCAGCCGGAACCTGGTAATGGGCAGGCCTCCGGAGCCTCCCCCCCCCCCGCCCCGTCCCCCGGGGACGGAACCTGGTAATGGGCAGGCCTCCGGAGCCTCCCCCGTCCCCCGGGGACATTCCGTCAGAAAGCTTGCAGTTGTAAACCTTCTCTCTAACCCTCTGAAGCCCGGATCTTCCACTTCCCGGAACCCCTTCTCCAGGGCCTGAGAGCTGTGTCTTCGAAATGGAGACCCTTTTCGCTTTTCCCTCCCAGCCCAGTGTGCACCTTGTTTTACTATGTCCTGTCCTGGAGGTTCTCTTCTCCTCCGTAAGCACCAGTTAACAAACCAGTCTCTGCTGGAACCCTGGCTCATGCCATAAAATGCCTGTCACCTCTGCAGATTGGCACTGAGTTGGGGATCCTTGTCCCATTGCAATGGTTATAACCGAAGAGTCTGTTCTTACCACTTTAAGTAGCATTCGGCCTCACGGCCTCACGTTTGACACCACCCAGGACCTGGGAATGTGACCTTTTTTGGAAACGGGATCTTTGTAGAGGTGTCACTGAGATGCCTCAGGGGAGTCTCATCGTAGCACCTCCCCTCCATGCTATTGCAGACCAGTTGTGAATCACCTGGGGATTCTGTTAAAATGCAGGTTCTGACTCAGCACAACCCAAGTAGGGTCCAGGTTTCTGATTTCTAACAAGTTCCCAGGTGATGTGGATGCTGCTGATCCACCTGCCACACTTTTGAGGGAGCCGTGGCCGTGGGAGCAGGTGGGGCGGGGGGAAGAGAGGGAGCCGTGGCCGTGGGAGTGAGTGGGGGGGAGCGAGGGCTGAGGTCTGGGTGGCTGTGCTGCGGCGTCTTTGGGCTCATTCTCACCATCTCTTTCCGGTTCTACTTGTGTTTCTCTTCTACTCTTGTAAATTGTCTTTAGAAACCTTTCTTAATCTCTCTCTGTGTCCTGCCAACGATATAAAGAGAGTGTCCTGGGGCGCCTGGGTGGCGCAGTCGGTTAAGCGTCCGACTTCAGCCAGGTCACGATCTCGTGGTCCGTGAGTTCGAGCCCCGCGTCGGGCTCTGGGCTGATGGCTCGGAGCCTGGAGCCTGTTTCCGATGCTGTGTCTCCCTCTCTCTCTGCCCCTCCCCTGTTCATGCTCTGTCTCTCCCTGTCCCAAAAATAAATAAACGTTGAAAAAAAAAATTAAAAAAAAAAAAAAAGAGAGTTTCCTGAGCATCAGGACATCCGTGTTCCTGTCCTGTCCAGAGAAGCCCAGCCCCGCAGTTAGGACTCCAGAGTGCCAGCCAGCTGGCTCCTTCCCTCTCTCTGCAACCTTGCGCCAGGGTGGAGGCACCTGTTGCTGCGGGACTGTGGTGGAGTGGGGAGAGCCGAGGAGAGGCCCTTCCTATTTTTACTTTCTAGGACTCTGGCCTGGCCCACAAGGCACAGGGGGTAATGAAGACAGATGAATGGCTTCCTCCTATCGGGCCTTTCAGCTCCTGGGGCCGGGGAACAGAGAAGCTGGACTCCCAGCAAGGCCAGGAGCCCACTGGATCTTTCTAACGTGGCCTTGGATCTTTCTAATGTGGTCTAATTGGGGCATCGGAGTCTGAGAGAGAACGTATCTGTGAATGGGAAGTTATCTTCAAGTTAGTTTGTAAGTTCTGATCTGTACCTAAAGGAATTGTTTGTGGGGAGGAGGGTGGTAGTGAACTTGATAAATCCATTGTAAACATCACTCATAGCTGGGAGAAAATAGTCAAACATTGGAAGAAAGAAAAAGGATATATTGTAGGAGGCTATGCTACTTATAAAAGACATGCCAATGTAATATAATAAAAAGGCCAGAAGTCCCAAATATACTTTATTTAGAATATAACATGGTGGCATTTCAAAGGAGGTAAGAAGTGAATAAATATGGCTGAGAAAATTAAGGATTTTGTTTTCCCCCAAACGACATACTAACACAAATTCCAAACGGGATAGAGAGTTAAAAGTAATAAATGATACCAAAAAGATAACAAAGTAGAGGAAAATATTTATATAATGTCAATGTTGGGGAGGCCATTGTAAGTTTGATACTGAAAGCAGAAACCAGCAAGATGTGATAGCAAAAAGGTTTTGCGCATCAAAAAATATCATGAAGTTATAAGCAAATGATAAATTGGTAGAACACAGTGTTCTACCCTGTGAGGTTCTCTAGCCCTTCTGAGGAAGGGTTAATACTGTTGCAGTCAATAGGAAGAAGACATCCCAGAAGGGTGTGGGCATGGTGCGGACAGGAATTTAAAAGCAAATACAAATGAGCCTGTGTAAGCATTCGTAATGATGATGGTAATAAGAGAAATTCAGCTAGGGGCGCCTGGGTGGCTCAGTAGGTGGAGCATCTGAGCCTGGAGGCTGCTTCAGATTCTGGGTCTCTGTCTCTCTCTGCCCCTCCCCTGCTCACACTCTATCTCTCTAAAAAATAAATAAACATGAGAAAAGATTTAAAAAAGAAAGAAAGAAAGAAAGAAAGAAAGAAAGAAAGAAAGAAAGAAAGAGAAAGAAAGAAAAATGAAAGAAAGAAAAAGAAAGAAAGAAAGAAAGAAAGAAAGAAAGAAAGAAAGAAAGAAAGAAAGAAAAAGAAAGAAAGGAAGAAAGAAATGCAGCAAAAACCACCAGGGACCTCTTTTTGCCAGCTGAACTGGCACCGATTAGAAAGACATTTTTCTAAGTCACAGCTGGGCAGGGAGAGTGTGGGTTTACAGACACCGACACTGCTGCCCGGGGCTGTGACTTTGTACAGCCGTCTGTCAGGCAAGAGTCCTGAAAACCTTCCATCTGTTTGCACCAGAAATTCCATTTCTCGAAACTGACCCTGAAGAAATGATTGGGTGTGCAGATGGAACACAAGGCTGCGTATGCATGGCAGTGGCACTCATGCGTGGGGAATGACAGCTGGCCAGACGTGGGTCCATGAGCGCACATGCCCCTCCACGTCCCCAGTCAGTTCCTGAGGCTTTTAGGCTTAGGGCTGTGATTCCCTGTAGGGGGGCGGCCGCCAGAGCTGTGGACCGCAGGGCCTTCCCTTAGAGCTGGGCATGCCTACCAGGACCAGAGGGAGCAGGCAGCTGCTGAGGGTTCCCTCGTGCTTTCTCTCATGGTCCTGGTGTCCAGAAGGAATAGGAAGCATTTCCTGTCTCCCCAGGGGCTTGCTTTGTTTCGAAGACCTGGCCTCTAGCTGCTCTTGGGCCCTCAGAGCCCCCCATGTGGGCTGCTCACCCCTTATCCCCCACACCACTGGGAAGCTTCTTAGTAGCTCCAACTACCCCAGCCTTCATCTATCTATCTATCTATCTATCTATCTATCTATCTATCTATCTATCATCCATCTCCTTCCTTCATTCCCAAGTTTTTATTTAAATTCCAGTTATTTAAATAACATACTGTGTATGTTACATTACAGTGTAATGTATTAAATTACATACAGTGTAATATTGGTTTCAGGTGTGTGTAGAATTTAGTGATTTATCACTCCGTTACACCCAGGACTCATCACAACACGTGCCCTCCTTGACCCCCATCACCCATCTAGTCCATGACCATCAGTGTATTCTCCAGTTAAGAGGCTGTTTCTTGTTTTTCCCCTCTTCTCTGTTCCCCCATGTTCATTTGTTTTTGCTTGTTAAATTCCACATATGAGTGAAATCGTATGATATTTGTCTTTCTCTGACTGACTTATTTCACTTAACATTATACTCTCTAGCTCCATCGATGTCATCGCAAATGGCAAGGTTTCATTCTTTTTGATGGATGAATAATATTCCATTGTATGGAATAGACTTCATTCATTCATCATTTGGTGGACATTTAGGGTCTTTCCATAATTAGGCTATTGTTGCTACTGCTGCTATAAACATTGGGGTGCAAGTATCCCTTCGAGTTAGTATTTTTGTATCCTTTGGGTAAATACCTAGTAGTATTTACTACGTAGTGCAGGTGCTGAATCATAGGGTAGTTCTATTTTTAACTTTTTGAGGCACCTCCATACTCTTTTCCACAGTGGCTGACCAGTCTGCATTCTCACCAACAGTGCAAGAGGGTTCCCCTTTCTCCGCATGCTTGCCAACATCTGTTGGTTCCTGTGTTGTTTATTTTAGCCATTCTGACAGGTGTGAGGTGATATCTCATTGTGGTTTTGATTTGCATGTCCCTGATGATGAGTGATGTTGAGCATGTCTTCATGTGTCTGTTGGCATCTGTCTATCTTCTTTGGAAAAATGTCTGTTTGTGTCTTCTGTCCATTTTTTAACTGGATTGTTTTTTGGGGTGTTGAGTTTTATAAGTTCTTTATATACTTTGGATACTAACCCTTTATCCTATATGTCATTTGCAAATATCTTCTCCTATTCCGTAGGTTGTCTTTTAGTTTTGTTGGTTGTTTTTTTTTCACTGTGCAAAGCTTTTTATTTTGATGAAGTCTCAGTAGTTTATCTTTGCTTTTATTTCCCTTGCCTCTGCAGAAGTTCCCTGTGGCTGAGGTCAAAGAGGTTGCTGCCTGTGTTCTCCTCTAGGATTTTAATGGTTTCTTATTTCACATTTAGGTCTTTAATCCATCTTAAATTTATTTTCGTGTATGGTGTAAGACAGTGGTCTGATTTCATTCTTTTGCATGTTGCTGTCCAGTTTTCCCAACACTGGCATTTGCTGAAGAGACTGTCTGTTTTCTACTGGATATTCCTTCCTGCTTTGTCAAAGATAGGTTGACCGTACAGTTGTGAGTTCATTTCTGGGTTTTCTATTCTGTTCTATTGATCTATGTGTCTCTTTTTGTGCCAATACTATATTGTCTTGATCACTACAACTTTGTGATATAAATTGAAGCCTGGAATTGGATGCCTCCAGCTTTGCTTTTCTTTTTCAAGATTGCTTTGGCTATTTGCGGTCTTTTGTGGTTCCATACAAGTTTTAGGATTGTTTGTTCTAGCTCTGTAAAAAATGCTGTTGGAACAGAGAGGGAAGCAAACCATAAGAGACACTTATAATACAGAGAAGAAACTGAGGGTTGATGGGGGTTGGGGGTTGGGGGGGCAAGGAAAATGGGAGATGGGCATTGAGGAGGGCACTCGTTGGGATGAGCACTGGGTGGGTATGTAGGTGATGAATCATGGGAATCTACTCCCAAAACCAAGACTACACTGTATACACTGTATGCTAGCTAATGTGACAATAAACTATTTAAAAAATGCTGTTGGTATTTTGATAGGAGTTGCATTCAATGTGTAGATTTCATTGGGTAATATAGACATTTTAATAATGTTTGTTCTTCCAACCCATGAGCATGGAATGTTTTTCCATTTCTTTGTGTCTCCTTCAATCTCTTTCATCAGTATTTTACAGGTTTCGGAGTACAGATCTTTCACCTCTTTGGTTAGGTTGATTCCTAGGTATCTTGTGGGTTTTGGTGCAATTGTAAAAGATTGATTCCTTGATTAATCTTTCTGCTGCTTCATTCAAATCTGCTACAGATTTCTGTACATTGAGTTAGTATCCTGAGACTTGACTGAATTTGTCTATCAATCCCGGCAATTTTGAGGTGGAGTCTTCTGGGTTTTCTATATAGAGTATTGTGTCATCTGCAAATAGGGAAAGTTTGACTTCTTCCTTGCTGATTTGGATGCCTTTTATTTCTTTGTGTTGTCTGCTGAGGCTAGGACTTGCGGTACTGTGTTAAATAACAGTGGTGAGAGTGGACATCCGTCTTGTTCATGAGCATAGAGGAAAAGCTCCTATCCCCATTGAGGATGATATTAGCTGTGGCTTTTGTATATGGCCTTTATTATGTGGAAGTATGTTCCCTCTAACCCTACTCTGTTGAGGGTTTTTATCATGAATGGATTTTAAACTTTTGTCAAATGCTTTTTTTGAACCTGTTGAAAGGATCATATGGTTCTTTTCTTTTCCTCATGTGGTGTATTATGTTTGCTGATTTGTGAGTCTTGCATGACCCTTGCAACCCAGGAATAAATCCCATTTGATCATGGTGAATGATTCTTTTAATGTATTGTTGGGTTCGGTTTGCTAGTATTTTATTGAGAATTTTTGCATCCGTGTTCATTAGGGATATTAGCCTGTAGTTCTTTTTTTTTTTTAGTGGAATCTTTGGTTTTGGTATCAGATCAGATCAAAATCTACTGGTTTTGAAAATTGATCTGTTCTACTGATTGTTTTTGCTGCTGCTGTTACTATATCATTTATTTCTGCCCTAATCTTTGTTATTTCCCTCATTCTGCTGGCTTTAGGCTTCATTTGTTGTTGTTCTTCTAGCTCCTTTAGGTGTAAGGTTAGGTTGTTTATTTGAGATTTTTTCTTGCTTCTTTATGTAGGCCTATATTGCTATATACTTGCCTCTTAGAACTGCTTTTGCTGCATCCTGAAGTTTTTGGACGGTTGTGTTTTCCTTTTCATTTGTTTCCATGTATTTTTTAAAGTGTGTTCTTTGATCTTCTGGTTATCCCATTCATTCTTTTTTAAATGTTTGTTTATTTATTTTGAGAGAGAAAGAGAGAGAGTGAGCAGGGGAGAGGCAGAGAGGGAGGGAGACAGAGAATCTCACGCAGGGTCTCCACTGCCAGTGCAGAGCCTGACATGGAGCTTGAAATCACCAACCATGAGATCATGACCTGAGCTAAAATCAAGAGTCAGATGCTTAACAGACTGAGCCACCCAGGTGCTCCTCCCATTCATTCTTTCATAAGATGTTCTTTAACCTCCATGTATTTGGGGGCTTCCCAAATTTGTTCTTGTGGTTGTCTTCAAATTTCATAGTGTTGTGGTCTGAAAATATGCATGCTATGGTCTCAATCTTTTTGTACCTGTTGAGAGCTGATTTGTGACCCATTACGTGATCTATTCTGGGGAATGTTCCATGTGGACATAAAAAGGATGTATATTCTTCTGCTTTACAATGAAATGTTCTGGGGCGCCTGGGTGGCGCAGTCGGTTAAGCGTCCGACTTCAACCAGGTCACGATCTCACGGTCCGTGAGTTCGAGCCCCGCGTCGGGCTCTGGGCTGATGGCTCAGAGCCTGGAGCCTGTTTCCGATTCTGTGTCTCCCTCTCTCTCTGCCCCTCGCCCGTTCATGCTCTGTCTCTCTCTGTCCCAAAAATAAATAAACGTTGAAAAAAAAAAAAAAAAACTTACAATGAAATGTTCTGAATGTACCTGTTAAGTCCATCTGGTCCAAAGTGTCATTCAAAGCCATTGTTTCCTTGTTGATTTTCTGCTTAGACAATCTGTCTATTGTTGTAAGTGGGGTGTTAAAGCCCCCTACTATTACTGTATTATTATCAATGAGTTTCTTTATGTTTGTTATAAATTGATTTATATATTCAGGTGTTCCATGTTGGGTGCATACATATTTACAGTTGTTAGATCTTGTTGGATAGAACCCTTTATTATGATATAATGCCCTTCTTCATCTCTTGTTAGTCTTGGGTATAAAATCTTATTTGTCTGATGTAAATATTGCTACTCCACCTCCTTTTTTGACATCTGTTTGCATGATAAATGTATCCCCATCCCCCCATTTTCAATCTGCAGGTATCTATATATCTAAAATGAGTCTCTTATAGGCAGCATATAGATGGGTATATATATTTTTTTTAATCCATTCTGACACCCTCTGTCTTTTGATTGGAGCATTTAGTCCATTTACATTCAGAGTGATTATTGCTAGATATGTATTTAGTGCCATTTTATTACTTGTTTTGTCATTGTTTCTGGAGATTTTCTCCATTCCTTTCTTTTTCTTCTTTTTTAAAGTTTATTTATTTATTTTGAGAGAAAGAGAGGGAGAGTATGTGAGGGAGGGGAAGGGAGAGAGAGAATCCTAATTAGGCTTCACCCTGTCAGTGAAGAGCCAGGCACAGGGCTCAAACCCACGAACTGTGAGATCATGACCTGAGCTGAAATCAAGAGTCAGATGCTTAACCAACTGAGCTACACAGGCCCCTCTCATTCCTTTCTTGTTCTCTGCTACTTTTGGTCTTTTCTTTCCACTCAAAGAGCCACCTTTAAGATTTCTTGCAGGGCTGGTTTAGTGGTCACAAAGTCCTTAAATTTTTGTTTGTCTGCGAAACTCTTTTTTTTATAAATTTTTTTTTCAATGTTTTTTATTTATTTTTGGGACAGAGAGAGAGACAGAGCATGAACGGGGGAGGGGCAGAGAGAGAGGGAGACACAGAATCGGAAACAGGATCCAGGCTCCGAGCCATCAGCCCAGAGCCCGACGCGGGGCTCGAACTCACGGACCGCGAGATCGTGACCTGGCTGAAGTCGGACGCCTAACCGACTGCGCCACCCAGGCGCCCCTGTCTGCGAAACTCTTTATCTCTCCTACTATTCTGAAAGATAGTCTTGCTGGGTAGAATATTCTTGACTGCATATTTTTCCCCTTCAGCACACTGAATATATCATGCCACTCCTTCTGGCCTGCTGAGTTTCTGTTGAGGAATCTCCAGCCAGCCTTATGAGTCTCCTCTTGTAAGTTGGGGACTTCTTTTGTCTTGCTGCTTGTAGGATTTTTTTCTTTATGGATATATTTTGCAAATTTAATGGCAATATGTCTTGGTGTTGGCCTGCTTTTGTTGATTTTGATGGGAATTTTCTGTGCCTCCTGGATATGGATGTCTGTTTCCTTCTCCAAAATAGGGAAGTTTTCAGCTATTATTTTCTCAAATAAACCTGCCCTCTTTACTCTCTCTTCTTCTGGGACTCCTAGGATATGAATGTTATTACGTTTGATGGAGTCACTGGGTTTCCTAAGTCTATTCTCATGATCCATAGTTCTTTCTCTCTTTTGTTCATTATTTTTCAACAGTTTATCTTCTGTATCAAGTATTTGTTCCTCTTATTCTTCCATCCTTGTGTTCATTGCATCCAGTTGGTTTCAAATCTCACTTATTACATTTTTCATTTCTTCCCGATTGTCTTTTTTTTTTTAATTTGAGAGAGAGAGAGACAGAGAGCATGCACACAAGTGGGGAAGAGGGGCAGAGAGACAGAGAGAGAGAGAGAGAGAGAGAGAGAGAGAGAGAGAGAGAGAGAGAAAGTTTAAGCAGGCTCCACACTCAGCATGGAGCCTGACATGCAGTTCTATCCTACAATCCTGGGATCATGACCCGATGAGCCGAAATCAAGAGTCGGACACTCAGCTGACTGAGCCACCCACGTGCCCCACCTGATTGTCTTTTACTCTGTTACCTCTGTGTTAAAGACCTCCTTGAAATCTTCCATTCTTTTCTCAAGCCCAGCAGTATCCTTAGAATTATTGCTTTAAGTTCTGTGTCAGGCATATTACTTATATCTGTTTCACTTAGATCTCTGGCCCTGACCTTATCGTGTTCTTTCCTTTGGGACGAATTCGTCTGTCTTCACATTTTGTCTAAGTCCGTGCCTTCTTCTCTGTGGTAGAAAAACCCATTATGTTTCCTGCTCCTGAGATCAGTAATGGCGTTAGGAAGAAGAGGTCATATAGTATTCAGGGCCTGAATTCAGGGCCTTCTTTTAGATCCTCATTGCGTTCCCCTTGGCTTTACTCCCTTTGCCAACCCTCCTGCCTGCTCACTTCTAGGCTGAGACGTCCCTGTCTCAGAAGCCCTGCCCTATCTCAGCTTCCACGGCCTCCTTCATGGCATATCCCAGAGGTTGCAATTGTACATCAATTTATGCAGCTGCTCGGTTTCTCCCTCCCTCTCTCTTCTCCAGGGTCCTCAAGGCCATGAGCTAGGACTGTGTCACTTTTAGCCCTAGGGTCTGCATGATTCGTAGCGTACATCGGGCCTCCACGTGGCCAACCATGGCTCTAGGAAGTTTGCTTTGTCACTCCTTCAATAACCTATCCCCTTCATTTTCCTTTGCTCTCTTTCCAGATTTCCAACTGACTGGATGTTGAGCTTCTTGAATTATTCCTCTAAGTATTATCTTTCCTCTCATGTATTTTGCTTTTGGGTATTTTGTTCCACATTCTGGAGATTTCACCAACTTTATTTTCCAAACCATCTCTTAAAAGTTACAGTGACAAGTTTATTTTTTAATTTCAAAAATTATTTGTTTTCTATTTGTACATCCATGTTCAGCACAGCATTATGCACAGTAGCCAAAAGGTAGAAATAACCCAAGTGTCCATCAGCAATGTGGCACATAGAGTCAATGGAATGTGTTTCAGTCTTAAAACAGTAGCGCATTCTGACACTTGCTACAACGTGGATGAAGCTGGAAGACATTAGGGTCGAGGAACAAGCCAGTCACAAAAGGACCAATGCTGTGACACTCTCCACTTGCCTGAGTCGTCAAGTTCCTGCAGACCGAAAGCCGATGGTGGTGCCAGGGCTGAGGGGATGGAGAGCAAGTGTTTGTTGGATACAGAGTTGCGTTTTGCAAGATGGAAAGAGTTCTGGTGGTGGGTGGGGGTGATGGTTTTACAGCAGTAGGAAAGTATGTAATGCCACGGAACTGTGTGCTTAAAAATGGCTAAGATGGTAAATTTGGTAGTATGAATATTTTACCACAGTTTTTAAAAAGTTATTTCTCTAATTGTTCCCTTTTTTCTTAACCTCCTGTTTTTTCTCGGATGCAGTATTTTCTTGAGCTCTCCTGGGGGCACTGATTTCCTTTCTTTCTTTTTAAAGTTATCTTTTATTCCCTGAGTTTTTTCTGAGGACTCCTTTTCCTTTCTCCTTCATGTTGGAAGCTTTTGTCAAATGTGTGGGGCTATCAGGTGTCCCTTCTTATTTGAACAGGGAGGCCTGGGGTTTAGTACGCGTGGGCAGGGGTAGTGTGAGCAGATGGGAGGCAGTTGTTACACCCGGGAGCCCCTAAACGCTAGCACGCAGAGGACGTTTTCCAGAGCACTATACCCACTCTCACCAGGCAGCCTATTCAATTATTTAGAGAGGAAGCTGGGAATTTCTTCCTCGGGGGTAAGTACCTGGCTGTGTCACGAGTAGGGGTGGGGGCAGCATTAGCTCCGCACTTGGAGCTTCATGGGCTCTGTCTGGCCCAGCCTGCTTCCCTCCTGGCCCTCTGTGATGCTGGTCTCGGAGGCTCTGCTTCTGGACTTCTGCTCCCCGTCCTCTGTCCCAAAGGCCCCCACCTACTCTCCATCTTCCAGAACCGTGCTGAGATCACTTGTGTGCTTCTGGCCCCCTCCTGTCCTTTTGGTTGCTGTGGGTTTAAACCTTTTGGTCATTGACCCATCATTTGAATGAGGTGACTTCTCAGTGCCTGGAACTGCACCCTGACTGTCCTGAGACCTTACCCACCTCTCGTCCAGTTGTCACAGGGGTGGGATCCACACTAGCCTCGGCTTTGAACCCCTGAGCAGCCAATCACCAGGCCGCTCCATGAGGCCACTCCCTGTGTACCTCCTGGGACTCCACCTGTTGGGCCCTCTAGCCTCCCCGCCCCCCACGCCCGTTCCCACAGCCGCTGCCCTCACTCAGCCTCACTGCTCTGTCCCCCAGCCCCTCCTCCCCCACCACACGCCGCCACAGCCAGAGTGACCTTCCCAAAGAGATCTGAACGTGGTGCTTCCCTGCGTGAACTCCTCAGTTGACCTTTAGGGCCAGCAGGATCAAATCTGCGATGCTTAGGGGACGCTCAAGGCCCTTGTGAGCTGGACTCTGCTGTGTCTCCAGCCTCACGTCTTTGCAGCTTCTCAGTGAGCCGTGCGGTCTCGCCCCTTCTATTCCCAGAGGGTTCAAATTCGTCTGCTGGGGGAAGGACACTCCTGTCCCCTCTTGGTGCTTCCTTCAATGTGGAAGGACTCTCATCTCCTCATGACCCACTTCCCCGGGGGAGCTCTTCTGGGAGCTCTTCCCCGTGGGGTCACCTCTTCTGGAAAGCGTTTAGTGCCGGCCAGGCTGGGTTTGGCCCCTCCTCTGTCCTCCATGATCACCTGTACCCTTAGCACAGTCTTTTCTTGTTTCATGAGCTATGATTCGGGGAGTCCCCTAGTACCTGGCATAGAATGTCCGTGGATGGTGTCACAGTTTCCTGGGACACCCCAGCCCCCAACCCCACTCCGATAACACACAGAGCCTGCAGAGAGACAGGTCAGAACAAGTCCAGGCTGTACGTGCTCCTTTCTGCACAGCCCACGTTCAGCCCTTCCAGCAGGCCAGGTGTCCGAGCTCCCTCCTGGCTAGACCCTCACTCACCATGGAGGCAGCAGTGCTGGTCCCCAGGCAGCTGGCAAGTCCTTCATCCCCTTGGCTCCCCCCTCCCTCCCCCACCTGCTCTGGGCCAAGGAAGGCTGGTTAGCAGGCGGTCCTCCTACCTCCCTGCCCTCTCAGGTGGGCCTTTGTTCCCAAGACTCCAGATGCCTATAGTCCTATCACCAGAGGAGGGGTCTCCCTGGTCCCCTATAACTGATCCTGTCCTAGAAGCCAGATGAATCGTCTCCCACCAGGACATCTTGGTGACCTGCTCTGTGTGCCCAGAATTGCACACATACCTCGTAGAAAGGCGCAGAGAACCCATTTGTGTGGATGTGCTAAAAACACCCGAAAAACAGGGTGCATATGGGCCAGCATCTCCCTGTGTTGGGTCTGTGTCCGAAATACATCTGCCACAGGCTGGGCCGGGGCAACACTGGGTGTCTCCATGAGCCGTGTGCTTCAGGACTGCCCGCGCTTAGGTTGGGTGGCCTCCACTGTTTTCCAGGAAACAACTGGCAGTCCTTATTCTGGAAAATATGCTTGCATAAAAATATGTTTTATATTCACATATAGTGGTTTGTTATTTTTTTTTTAATGTTTTAATGTTTATTTACTTTTGAGAGAGAGTGAGTGAGCAGGAGTTGGGCAGAGAGGGGAGACACAGAATCCCAAACGGGCTCCAGGCTCTGAGCTGTCAGCACAGAGCCCAACTTGGCGCTCAAACTCACGAACCGCGAGATCGTGACCTGAGCCAAAATTGAAGAGTTAACTGACTGGGCCACCCAGGTGCCCCAATTTTTTTTTTTTTTTTTTTTTTAAATTTTAGAGAGAGTGAAGGTGGGGGAGAGGGGTAGAAGGAGAGAGAGAAAATCCCAAGTAGTCTCCATGCCGGGCTCAATCTCACGGCTATGAGATCATGACCTGAGCTAAAATCAAGAGTCCAATGCTCAACTGACTGAGCTGCCCCAAATACTTACCAGTTTTAATATTGAAAATGGTAAATATCAACAGAAATATCTCTTAGAAACAAAACCTCTTTGTAATCGATTGTTTTTTCCCCAGATTTTTTGATATATAATTGACATATAATATTGTATAAGTTTAAGGTATACAACATATTGATTTGATACATTTGTATATTACAAAGTGATTATCACTGTAGCATTGGCCAATGTCTCCATCCTGTCACATCATTACCATTCTTTTTCGTGGGGAGAACATTTAGCATCTACTCTCTTAGCAACATTCAAGTAGATGATACCGTATTATTACCTTGCTGTACATTAGATACACAAAACTCCTTAGTCTTGTACCTGGAGGTTGGTACCCTTTGACCCACGTCTCCCACCCTCCGCCCCTGGTGGCCACCACTCTACTGACTGTTTCTCTGAGTTTGGCTTTTTTAGATTCCACACGTGAAATCCTCGGTAATTTTTTAGCGCACCACTGCCGCCTGGGGCTGGCCTGTCTTCCTGTGGGAGAGACAGCTGCCTCGGGGTCTCTCAGAGGTGGTGGTCAGGGGACCCGCTGTGGGTGGGGGAGGATGCTCCAGCCAGGCCCACCCGTTGTTGAAGATCCAGGCCCCCTGGCCCCCTGTCAGACCAGAGGCAGCCCGATGAAGCTGGGGTCTGGGCCAGTTCTGGCAGGTTCAGACACAGGGCAGATTTCATTGCCTTCCTCAGCCTCCCGCCAGCGCTCTCAGTGGGTAGGAGTCAGGTGGCACCTGTGGCCAAAGTGTCCCCTGTCTCCTCCTCTTGTCCTGATGTTGTTCTCAGGCCCTACTTCCTTTCCCGGGCCCTGGACCAGACGCTGACAGAGCCCCTCTCCCCAGGCCCAGGATGGACAGTCATCCCAATCCGCCGCCAGCAGGGAAGTTCTGGGCTAGAAGGGGCGGGAGCCCCGGGGACCCGGAAGCTTGTGACTTGGGCCTCTGGTCCGCGTGCTGCCGCCCTGTGGGCAGCTCCCTCTCTCCATTGGTTTGGCCTCAAAATCTCGTGGGCTGCACTTCTGGAACCCTCCCGGACTCCCAATTGAGGCTCCTGGTGTTTGTCGTTGTGCTCAGAGCCCAGTGGCCACCCTGGCAGATGGCAAGTGTCTGCGTGGACGCTGAGGCCCCACAGCTGCATGTGGAGGTTCCTGTTAGCTCCTGAGTTCAGGAAGCAGCCACCTGCTAGGATACGTGGACCTGGCCTGACACGGAGGTTGCGCCTCATTGGAGCCCACTCCTCCCAGAGACTGGCAAGTGAGCACACGCAGAGGGCGGGACCCACCCAGGAGCAGCTAGCTCCCCAGTCAGACGCGGAGTAACACTGGAATCACGCAGACTTGCTGTGTGACCTCGGACAACTGGCCTCCAGTCTCTGGGCCTCAGTGTTGGACTGACAGAGTGCAGCTCTGGACACAGTTTGGGACCCAGTGTGGACCTAGGCATCTCCAGGCATAGGAAAGGCGGCTCTCTCCTGCCAAGCTCGTTCCTTTCTAAGAGACCAGCTTGGGAGAGGTGGCTGTTCTGGCCGAGCTCCCAGGAGGGTGGGGGTGGGGTGGGGGGAGAGGGGGTGATTCGCAGCAGAGTCGGAAAATCTTACCGGAGCCCAGTCTTTGGTTCCACCAGAAGCAGACACAGGCCTGTGACTGTGGCAAACCCGGGTCTAGAGCAGCTTGGGCGTCGATGGCATCTCTGAGTTCGCTTCTCTGGGCTCTGTAGAATGGGACCAAATACTGAGGGTCAACAGGTGGGACACAGTCAGCTCTCTGAACAGAGTTAGCAGGTAAATGCGAGGTGTCTGGGGCACCCTGAGTGCCCAAAATACTTAACACTTACCAGCATCCACTGCAGCGGACAAAAACACGCACTTAGCCAGGGGTCTGTGCTGCTCCAGGGGAAAAAATGAGGGTAATTGAAATTAGATTGGCTCCTGCTGGTTTTTTTTTTCCTCCTTCTAATCACCGGGAAATCTGCTGCTGGCTGGGCAGGAGGGCCCGAGGACCAGTGCCTCCGGGAGTCCAGGGCTCAATTAAGCTGTGGCAAATTGGATTTCTGGCCGTGAGGCCACGGGCTGGGTTTGGCATTGAGGTATGATCTGCCAAATGGTATTAGGCCAAGGGCTGGCCAGATGGGTCTAGCAGCTAATTCAATCTGGCTTCCCAGAAACAAGACTTGGAAGGGCGGAGCCGAGGGCCTGGAGGCTGTGACCCTGGCTGGAAGGGCAGGGCACCGTGTGGCGCTGGGCCTCTGCCGGCCAGAGGGGGCACCGACGGTCCTGATCTCCAGCAATGGGTGGTAGTGACACAGTGACACGGAGTCAGAGAGTGAGGCCGAGAGACACAGAGAAAACAGAAACACAGAGGAACAGCAGAGAGAGAGACAGTGAGACAGAGCAGGGCGGTGAGCCAAATAGACAAACTTAGGGAAACAGGAAGAAAGACGGAGAGACTGAGAGAGAGACACTGAAGCCACAGATTCACTGCAAAGTGGTATCTGAAGAGGGGAGAGGAGATTCAGACGGGAGACGGGGAAGGAGAACAGAAAAGGAGCCCGTGAGAGGTGGGCACACAGAGATGGAGGGCAGGGGGAGGCAGACAGGTCCCCCAGAGAGGTGGAGGCAGTCACAGGGACCAGGGGAGGGCAGATGTGCAGCCAGCGGCTGGGGAGGGGAAGGTCGAGCATGTCCTTGAGAGGACAGCTTGGGTAGAGGCTCTCAGGTGGAGGACGAGGAGCACCTTTCTTTCCTTCTGTGTTGAATTTTATTATCTTTTAGTGACTGTCGGCATCAGAACCTTCATTCTGTTTTCATCACAGAGAGTCCCTAACCTGGGCTCAAACCCAGCTCCCAGCTAGTCAGAGGGGGCCCGCACTTCCTCTGGAGAAGAGTGGAACCCAGGTGATGACGGAGCATAAGGCAAGCTGACGGGCCACAAACACCCACCCCCACCCCCAGGTGGGTTATGTGTGATATTCCTCAGGCGCTCCTGGCCGCCCAAAAACAAGGAAAGGGGGCAAAAAACCCAAATGGTTAACTGCTAGAGATCATAGTCCCGCAGCACCTAAGTCTCTAGGACATGAGTCTCCATCACCCTCCGTAGTGATGTGAGGAACAAGGCAGAAGGAAATGGCAGATAGAATTAAGTTTCCTTATACCCTGCAGCCCATTAACAGATATTTGAGGCTGGCAGAGTCAACTTCCTCCAGGAACTCCCTGCTGATGTTGATGCTAGTGCTAATGCTTTGCTGGAGGGAAAACAACCTTCCCTTGACAACGGCCAGGCCTCCAGTATACTGGGAATCTTCTGTAGCACATGAAAATCTCACCGGAAACTTCCCCTGGACTTTGCCTCCCCCAGGCTCTCCTCATGGTCCTGGGGCAGCATTTCCTGCCCACGGGTCCTATCCCCATGCTTTAATAAAATCACCTTTTTGTACCAAAGACCTCTTCAAGAATTCTTGGCCATCCGTTCCAGACCCCACAAAGCCCACTATCACCCCCAAAACCTCATCACTGGGCACAGAAGTCCAGTTCTGGATGGAGCTGGGGAGTCAGTTGTGTCCGGTGACACTGCACCCCCACCCCCCCCCACCCCCCCCACCGAGTCCCAACACAGATTCTCAGGGCAGCGTTTTCTGGGAGTCAGCCTGCAGACTTGTCAGAGCTTCTGTGGACAGGCTGGTGTCCCTGTGGCCCTGAGTGATCAGGTCAGTCAGGGCTGGTCTCGATCAGCATGAATCCTCCCAGGGTTTCCTGTCTGCCCCTCACCACAGAGGTCACATGGTGGGAGTCCTGTGTCCTGCCTGCCCTCTGAGACCTCACACTTGTCATGTGTGAGGCCTTCAGGCTTCCCTTCCTGGGACTAGCCCAAAAGGCCCATAGAAACTGAGCTCACGCCAGGGGTCTGACAGGCATCTATCGCCACCCCAAGGGACCCATTTCACATTCTCCCTCCCCACCCCATCCATTCTACTGCTTCCAAGTGTCCCTCGCCTGCACCCGGAACTTCTAGGTCACGGGGAGCTTTGTCCCTGGTGGACGTGGTGAACCAGAGACAGAACGGACTGGAGGAGTGGTTCTGAACCCGGCTGCCTGGTGGAATCACCTTGGCTGTGAAGGCCACCCATGCCTGGATCCCACCTCCAAGAGACGCTGCAGTACTTGGCCGGGGGTGGTCTGGACCTCAGGAGTTTTAAAAGGTCCCAAGGGATCCTAATGTGCATCTAGGGTTAAGACCAGTGTCCTTGAGCCATGGCTGGCTGAGCGAGGAAGAGCCACTCTCAAGGTCACAAAGTCAGCCAGGACCCCGCCTGGGATAGCACAGCTGGAGGGACCGAACATTGTCTGCCAGAGTCCCTCCACACCCTGCTCTGCTCCCCACCCTGTCTGGCGCAGGGGGGCAGCTACTCTGTTACCCTTCTCTGTGTCCGCTCTGGCCTCAGGGAGCCCTGGGGTTGCGTGCTGGATCAGCCTGTCATCTACACCGTGCTCCTAGAAGACCCTCAGTCTTCCCATCTGTAATTCAAGATGACAGCACGTGCCTCAAAAGGTTGCGGTGACAATTAAGAGTTAGTGTCATGGTGCCTGGAACTTAGTCAGCCCTCAGTAAATGTTATCTGTTAGTATTGCTGCTACTACTGACAGTGAGCAAACCGCAGGGGCCGGCTGGCAGTTTGGGGACCGGGTAACCCAGTGGCGCATGTAGTGGGTTCCATGGTGGCTCCCAGAGACACGTCCCCTCCCCAGCCCCAGAGCCTGTGAATGTGACCTTATTTGGAAAGGGGGGCTTTGCACAGGTAGTTAAGGATCTCCCCATGGAATCATCCTTGGTTATCCAGGCGGGCCCTAAATCCAATGTCTCCTGAGAGACACAGGGAAAGCGAGATGACCGACATGACCATGAGTAATGTAGCCACAAGCCAAGGGCGGCCCGAAGCCAGACGTCCTTCAGGGCGTATTGGCGGAGACTGTCCTTTCCCTCCTGTACTTGTATGCAGAGCATTCCATTTCTGGTCACCAGATGTGGGGATTTTTCGCCCGCCAGGCGGCCTGCAAGTAACCCCTGACACCGCCTGCCTGGAGAGAGCACCACCCCCGCAGGCTGAGGCTCATTCCTGCCACAGTCCCCACTTCAGACACCAGTCCAAGCGGCGGTCCCCAGGTTCCCCACAACTGCTGTTGTCTCGCTGCAGATCGGATGTTCCCATAGCCTCCTGCTCCTCAATTCGGTTATTTGCTAGGGCAGCTCCCACACTTGCTTTCACCAGTTTATTAAGGGGTGTGCCGAAGGGTGCAGGTGAACTGCCAGATGCAGAGAGGCGGAGGGCAGAGGGCGAGGTCTGGGAGGGTCCCGGGCACAGGAGCTTCCATCCCCGTGGACTTGGGGTGTACATGGTACATGGGTGTGTTCACCAACCTGGAAGTGCTCCGAACGCCACCCTAGTGGGATTTTTTTTTTTAACGGAGCCTTCATTTCCAGCCTTTTGGAGGAAGGACGGAAAATTCCCAACTTGTGACCAAGGTCGCTATTTCCGGTGACCGGGAGCCATCCAGAGCCCAGCAGGGTCATCTCGCTAGAATAAAAGGCACTCCTATCACCCAGGACAGCACAAGGGTTCCAGGAGTCCTGTGTCGGGAGCTGGGGGCAGAAACCGACACGTATGTTTCCTATTATCTCACAGGAGGGAATGTGGTCCTGACACCTTGATTTCAGACTCTGGCCTCCAGAATGGTAAGCAAGTTTCTGCTGTTTCAAGTTTGTGCTAATTTGTTACAGCAGTCACAGGACACTCATACACCATCTCCAGGGCTGAGAGTTGTTGGCTGCAGAATCCCCAGACCTCCACAGCAGGTGCCCAGGGCAGCAGAGGGGCCTTGGTGGCTCAGCACTGCCCTGAACCGGTCCTGCAAACAGACCCTTGGGGGCCAGGCTGCTTGCTGTGGGGGCTGCGGCCTGTTCCTTCCCCTCTTGGGCCTCGGACCCCTCCCCCAACTTCGCATGCTGTGCGTCTCTGAGTCTCAGGGAGAAAATGCCCCACCGACTGGGGTGGGGGGACATCAGTGCCTTTGAGGCCAGGACTTGGCAAAGCCAATAAACAGTAGCTTTGGGGGTGATGTGCACACCCTGCCTCCCTGCCCTGCCCATGACTTCAGGGCCCCGATCTCCAGAGCTGACGGCCAGCATAGCTGGGAGGAGTGACCCTATCACCCCATGCCCTCCTTCCCCCAGATGGGGTCCTTCCTGTGGGGTGTTTTCAGAGCTTCCCTGAGGTCGGCTTGGGGGTGACGAGGGGCCTCTGCCTGCACCGGTGCCTCAATTTCAGCAGGCTGGGCGGGGTTCAGAGCCCCCACACCTGGCCTGTGCGGGACATGGTCTGGGCACTGTGGGCAGTTCGGTGAGGGGATTAAATAGAAAAGCACCCCTCCCACCGTCCCCGGCTCCATGGGAATATTTGCCATTTAAAGGAGTTGAGAAGATGAGGGAAATTGCCAGGGAAACCTTTACAGAGAACAAGTAGATGTGTGAAAGGCTTCGTGCTCCTGGTGTTTTTCTATTTCGGGGCTGGTGAGGAAGGAGGAAGCAGTGCCTTCAGGAGGTGAGGAGAGAGGGGTATGGCTGGGAAGTACAGGGGTGAGCCCGGGAGGGCCAGGGGGCGCAAGCAGAGTGGCCTGCTCCCGGGTAGCTGTGAGGCTGTGAGGAAGCCCTTGCTGGTCTCCACACTGAGCCATGGTCCCCCTTGGCCGTCAGGGGCTCACAGGCCCCCTCCGCTCGTCTGACTTCTGCCGTCTCCCCTGTTCCTGGTTTTTCTGGAACACCTCCTTTCGTCATTTCCTTCCGTTTGTTTCTTAGCGTAGGGTCCTCGGGGAAACTCTCTTTGTTTACAGCTGTGGCCCCTCAGCCTGGGAGGCTCCCAGCACAGGGCGGGCGCCGGAGGGCTGGAGAGGGGAAGGGAGGAAGCCAGACAAGGTCCTGGCTGTCCTCGCCATAGGTGCTGCTTATCGCTGCCAAGTAGAAACTTTGTTAATTATAGTAAAATACACACCGCATAAAATTGACCATCTTAGCCATTTTAAATGTACGGTTTCGTGGCATTACATACCTTCGCCGTGTCCTGAGCCACCACCGCCTTCCCCGAGGCCCTGGTGACCACTGTCCTGGCTCAGTCCCCAAGGGTTTGCCCATCTTGGAGTTCCACTTAAAATGCACATAACTGTAAGAGAACCTGCAATTCCATTTTCAACTTCATTTCATTCCAACACACCGGCTCCCCATCCCCCTCCAGTGTAGAAATCACGGAATACCTTTGTGTTGTGCAGAAACCACTAGCCCGGCAGCCAGGAGACCTGGGTTCTAGCTCCTTCCGTCAGAAGCTCTGCGACTTCTGAGAGTCCCTGACTCTCCTTGGGCCTCCGCATCTCCATCTTGAGGCACAGAAGTTGGACGCCATCAATGACCTCCAGGCCCCTGCACCTCTCATCTGGCGCCCTCACGGAAGTCCACTGACCCAGCCCTGTGCAGGGGGGGTCCTAGGGGCCAGATGCTAGGAGGAAGCAGGAATGGGGAGCGGGAACCGCTGAGGGCTCCAGGCCCGGCCTGCTTGGCCACCGTTCAGCCCTGAGCCAACCCCATCCACATCAGCTTCCTGGCTGGTCCCAAAGCCCAGCCATCTCCTGTCGTAAGGCCTGCTGCGGGTGAGCCTTCCGGGGGCCTCCAGCAGTGGTCTCCCTGGGAAAGACAACACAGGGAATGCCTGAGGGGGCACAGGGAGGCACAGTGGTCAGGGCATGGCTGGGCTGCAGAATGGGGTGCCAAGGTCCTCATCAAAGGCCCCCTGGCCCTCCTTGCTTGTCCCTGCGCTCTCCCCCCAGGAGCCGGTCCTGGATCTTTGCAGGACGAGGCGGGGCTCGGTGCTGCCTGTGTAAAAAGGATTGTCAAGGAAGACAGTTACAACCATGTATCTATAGTCACCACCACCCCCCCCTCCTGCCCCCAGCCCCTCTCTAAAGGGAGGGTCCCTTGTGGGCTTTTGGTCACCTGGGAAAGTTGTGTAATGAAGGGAGAAGGGTCGAGAGGCAGAGTCATGGATGCACGTGAGGAAGGATGGGGAAGCCCCTGGAGGGAGGAGGGGGCTCCCTGGGAGGGAGAGGGGAAGGGCAGGCTTCAGCCTCAGGGTGTGGAAGGAGCAAGAGAAAACTGGAACAGGGATTTGGGCAAGGACAGGAGGGACACATTGGAGGGACAAGTGCTTGGAGGGTGCTTGGGGACATTTGTCCTATGATGTAAGGGCTGCGTAAGCCCCTTCTCCACAGCCCCAAGATACCACCACTAATGGTTCATGTTCCATTTCAGGGCTTTTGCAGTGAGATTTTGTCTTTTTTTTTTTTTAAGTAATGTGTTGGCCTGGCTCCATTTGAATTACTTAGGGACAGACGTCTTTGGCACGTTTTGTCTCTGCTTTATTAGCTGAATATTGGGTTTCCTGTTTTGTGGGTTGACTTGACCATTTTGTAAGACCTTCTACAGTGGGAGGCTCTCAAATCACTTCTCTGACCTGCAGCTCTGTTCTCCTAGCCCTGGGGTCTCCTGGATGAGTGGCCCCATTCAGAGGGTCCTGTTTGAAGTTGGGTCCTGATCCTCCAGCTGAGGCAGCCAGCCTTCAACAGAGGCTCTCCTCACACCCCTCCCCTTGGGCTCCGCGGCGGCTGAGCTCCTACATCTTCTCGAAGTCTGCCTTGCACACACTGGAAAGCGGGCCTGATCCTTGAAGCCAGCGTGATGATCGCAGGGTACGGCCAGTGAAAGTGCTGTCAGGCCCAGCGCGGAAGAAGCACTTGGTACAAAAGTCCCTCCAAAGGGAAGTTTCCGGCAAGGGCACGGAACCCGGGGAGGGCGTGTGATTGTGTGTCCACTCTTCCAGCTCTGGCCCATGGCCAGCGGTGGCTTCTTGGATGCTGGTTGGTGCTGCCCTTGGAGGAGGGAGGGAGGGAGGCTCTCAGAACAGGTCCTTGGCCTGATCCCAGCCCAGCCTCCAGCTCCAGGTGCCTGCTTCTCCTTCGTCATCGTCACCTCACCGTGGCCTTGGACCCATCTGTGCCATGGGGGCTGCTGGGAGGACTAAGAATGGATATGAAGCTCTTCACACGAGGCCCTGGTCCCAATGGGCCTCGAGTCCCAGTCCAGGTCTCAGGTGCTCAAGAGTATCAGTGGCCTTTATCTTCTCAAAGGCAGCCTTTGAGTTCTACAGCTCAACTTCCCATCCCTGTCTGGAGGTCTGTTGTGAGGTCAGGGGGCTTGGGTGGGGAGACACCTATCTATCCTTAGTCACCTTTCCACCCGGTTTGCCACCGAGACCTGCATTTTCTCTGTCCATCGTTTCTGTGCGTGGCAAGCCCAGTGTGGCCGTGGAAGAGGCAAGTTGGGGGCTCGTCCTCCACTCTGCCAGACCCCTCCCATGGATGATGGGGGAATAGGGGAGACAGAAACATGAGTCAACATCTCGAAATGTGCTCCCTGCCACAGTTGTCTGTGCGTCTGCGTGTGGATCCTTCCTGCCCTTCTGCCACGGCAGCCGAGTCCGCAGGAGGCCAGAGGCATTTAGAAAGAGAGGAGTTCCCCGTGGGGAGAGAGATGAGGGCACCATCAGAGCCCGTCTGCCCAGTGTGCTCCCATGTCCCTGTGAGGACGCAGGTGTGCGGCCCCCTCCCTAATTACTTTGCTGCCTTGAAGCCAATTAGCTGAATGGGGTAATGGGATTCCACAGCGGGGCTCCCCGGCCAGATGGCTCAGAGCCTCCCCGGGTGCCCTTTGGGAAGCTGGGGGCGACAGATGCCATTGGTGACATTCAGGAAATTATGTAGACCTGCTGACTCGTGAACCCGGGCCCTGTTCCCAGTGGGCACGGGGAAGGCAGGGGCTGGGCATGATGGACAAGCACGGATCAGCGATCCCAGGTGTGTGCTCTGCCTTCTGGCTTTGGACTCAAGGACCCTTTCAGTAAAGCAGAGGACAGATGCGTTTCCAGAGGGTTCACCACTCGGAGCTGCCTTGCCAAGGAAGTGGAGGAGAAACGGCCCTGGACGCGGGGTCAGAAGGCGTAGAGTGGAGCTGCTCTGTCGCCTGTTCGAGCCCCCACCTTCCTCGAGGGCAGGTGCTGGGGAGTGGGCATGCTGCTCCGTGGTCTTGGCCCCGGAGGCACCGGGGCAGCCCGGTCTGAAAGCTGCGTCCCCTGGCTGGACTCCTTCCCCTTGCCTCCCGTGCTGGGTGTGGGGTGGGCTAGGCAGGAGGCAGGGGATGTCTGAGGGGTGGGCCCAGCTCTCACCCTACTCTGTCACCCGCCAGGGCCTGGCACTGTTGCTGTGTTCCCTGAGACTCTGTGCTCTCACCCAGCCAGGGGCTCTCTGAGCTGCAGAGAGTATCCCTCAGGGGGTTTGGTCCCTACATTCTCATTAAAAAAAAAAAAAAGCCCAATACTTTCAAATTTCAATTTCTTCCTCATTTCCATTAAGCAAAACGAAAGTCATTTAAAGGTAAATTTAATATTCTTTATTGAAGCCAGTTGGTAAAAAATGGAACTGGGCTTTTGATTTTCATGCTCCCTGCTGACGTGAGTTGTGCAGAGTGTGGTGCAGAGTGGGGGGCGGCCTTCAGGCTTTCACCGGTGTTCCTGGCAGAAGCAAGCTGTTCTCTGGGAAAGGTGCAGGCCAACATCTGTAATTTGTGATTTTACTGGAGGGAGAATCTGGGAAATTACCACTTCCTGGGCAACCATTCAGAGAACGGTGACCCTTTTTTTTTTTTAAATGTTTATTTATTTTTGAGAAAGAGAGCGGGGGAGGGGCAGAGACAGAGGGGAACACAGAATCTGGAACAGGCTCCAGGCTCCGAGCTGTCAGCACAGAGCCCAATATGGGGCTCGAACTCACGGACCGCGAGATCATGACCTGAGCCGAAGTCGGACGCTTAACCCACTGAGCCACCCAGGCGCCCCTGACCCGTTTTAACCACACACAACTCTCTCCTTGGGTTTTATAACCTCACTCAGCTGTCCTCTTCCCTCCACAAGCTCTCACTGAGCACCCCTTGTGTCAAATGTACCAGGCTTTGGGGACGTAAGTATGAAGAAGGCAGGATCCGACATGGATGAGCCTAGAGCTTAGGGTACTGAGGGGACTGACACCCTTGTGCCACCTGGGCCCAGGCCAGTCAGGGCAGAGTCTCTAGCCACAGCGATTATTTGGAAGTGGGTATTTGATCCCAAGTGTTATCATCAGAGTAAAATATAGGACTCTTGTTTGATGGTCAAAGAAAGAGAAACTTTCTTCCTCTGGAGGCTGTGAGGGTAGCCGTGAGATCTGGGACACAAGCAGTCATTTTATAGCCATGAGGGATGAGGGACAGAAAAGGGAATCACACAGATGAGAGCAGAGCCCGGGGAACGCCAAGAGACAGTGCCAGGACCCTGATCAAACTCTGCCTGAAGTCTGACTGATCTCCAGACTTTGCCATTCGGTCAGCCTACACATTCCTTTTATTTAAACCTATTCATGGACGGAAGAGTTCTCACTGAAATGGGCAGGCATTTTGTGCCTGCCATTTACATGACTAACTTCGTACCCACAGCAGCCCTTTACCATTCAGAATTGTAGCCCCACTTTACAGACGCAAGTAATGGACCCAATGGTTGAGTGAGTTCCTGAGGTCACCCCATTAGCAAGTGAGGGAGTTTGTGTTCCAGCTCAAGAAGTTTGAGTCCAAAACCTCTTTTCTGCAAAAGGAGGTTGACTGCTGTGCTGACAGGGGAAATGTCCTCAACTTCTCTCTCCCTCTCTGGGATCCTTTTGGAGTTGTTTTTCTGGCCTTTTTTTTTTTTTCCCCTAGAAGTAGAGAAGAGTTGAGTCTCTCAGCTAATTGACCAAACCCAAAGGGGTGGCAGGTTTTAGGAGGAGAGGCCATGAGCTGCAGCCGTCAGACCTCTGTAGACCGCTTGGGAAAGGCTTTGGAGGGTGTGCGGGTGCAGGGCTGGAACCACGCCTGGCTAGACCTGAAGAGGCAGGGGGCCCAGATGGGCTCTGAGCTTTGTAGATGAGACGTCTGCACCTTGTCACGGGGACAGGCTTTCTGCAATGATGAACATCCTCATTGTTGCTTACAGAGCAGGCTTGACATTTATATAGACTAATTCTAACTTGACATTTTGACCAAAGGAACTATTAACCACCCCCGCCCCCCAGGGGAAAACAGCTTGTGGAGCCTGACCGGCAGGTGACCCCGTCAGGCTGTCCCAGCCCGTTCTCTGGCTCAACATCTGGTGGGGGTATGGACGGACGGCTTCTCCGTGATTCTGGGAGTTACGGCCAACGGAAAGCACAGTTGGTCTTTCCTGGGCTCATTTTTCATGCTGGCTGCTTTTGCTGGAGACGCAATCAGAGTTAAATCTCTATTTGTTGGGCAGGAGGGGCAGCTGGTGGCCAGCCTGCATCTGGGCTGTTAGATAAACCCCCACAGGGACTTTGGAAGCCAAATTCACATCTTAAAAGGCAAGAGCTAAATTTTGCTGACAATTGCTTTAGGATCCACTTAATAAAATGCTTTCCCTTTGTACAGAGCTTTGCACTTTCCCTCTCTTGTTCATCTGCTCCTGTCTGCGGCCCTGCATGGGGACGGACACTGGCCATGATTTTCATCTCACACTGAGGACATGAAGCGCAGAGAGGTGAGGTCAGTAGCCTTGGCACACAGCCGGTCTGTGGTCACACCAGTGCTCTCAGCCCCTGACAACCAAGTGTCTTCCTACTAGTCATTTTACAGCCGTGAGGCTATAGGGGGGCTCAGAGTCAGGGGGAGCCTTAAAGAATCTACCCAGCTTAAAATGTCACATGTCACACCGCCTGTCCTCTCCTCCCCCAGAAGCTCTGAATGCGCCCCCTGCTGCCTTACCACTCACCCCTCTCCCCCCTAGGACCGTGGCCTGGTCTGGGAGGCAGGATGTAGAGCAGGGCTGCCCCGTGGGTCACTACTGATGTTCGCATTGGATCATCTTCTGTTTTATTGGCTGCCCTGCCCACCGCAGGACCCTAAACTGCAGTGGTGTCTATCCATTCAGTAATGTCACCCCCTCGACACCCCCCGGACATTTCAAATCTCCCAGGTAGGAGTGAGGACTGGGGAAGGGGTAGGCAGTACCTGGATGAGAACACAGCTTTTGGAATAAGATGGCCAAGTCTTGCCTCTGCTCCCCCTGGCACACTGAACTTAGGCCTGGCTTCCTGATCTGGAACACTCGCCCCAGAGAGTCATCACGAGCATGAAATGAGCTAATGGGCCAAATGCACAAAACTCTACGCCAACATGAGATATATTTGTTAAGTAATTAATAAAAATAACAAAATGATGTCTTGTCCTTTAAAGACCCAGCCCTACTGTGTGCATAGTAGGTGCTAAGTTAGTGTGAGCTCCTTCTGCATTCTTATCTGAACAACCACATCAACCACAACGAACACGGGCTGCTTATTACGGGTAAGACATGTGACACAGTAACCCACTTAACACCCACAACAACCCTATCAGGTAGGTACAGTTATTGTCTCCAACTTACAAACGAAGGAACTAAGAACCGTAGAATGGAGGCTGGCAGATAACAGTGGGTCAAATCAGGCTGGCCTCTGCCATGAGAGAAGTCCATATCCCACCATGTCGGTAAAATCTCCTAGGGTCCCCCAAGCTAGTTTCTGCTTTCTTGATGTCACCCCCTGGCCATGAGACCACAGAGTCTGGAAGAGCTGGGGCGGAGAGACCCGATAATGAAGGTTAAGCCAAAGAACTTCCCTTTCGGGGTTGCTTGGGCAGCATTTGGAACTGGCCACCTCTCCTCTCCTGGGGCCGCGAGACCCTCTGGGGCAGGGTCTGGGTGGGAGTCAGGGAAGAGCCTTCTAAAGCACCAGCTGCCAGGGAGTTGGGCCCTTTTCTGAGGGGAGTGAATTTGGACGGGCATTCACATTTATTTTTGTCTCTCCACGTTTTCCTTCATGGCTAAATCATTTGGTAAAACCAAAGTTATTCCCGGTCCTTCCAAAAGGAGCTTTATCATGTAAATCGGGCGCCTGCAATTCCATCTTGTGATGACTCATTTAGTCCTGGGATGGCTCCGCCTTTAACCCACTTCTCTCTCACTGCCTGGTGCCAGCAAACCCCCCACAGACCCCTCCCCGGCCTGGAGGGGTTCGCCTCGCCGTCACTGTCCCCTGTGCCCTCACCCACGGGCCCTGCTGCCTTCTGAGTGGTGGGGAGGGTTTGGCCCAGACCCTTCTGCTGAGGAACCAGGAGATGCTTCCCTAGGCAGTGCCTAGGAAGGCCCCACTGCATTTGTCCACTGCATTCGTTTGTTCATTCACTCATCCAGTTTGTGTAGAGTTAGTGCTCTTCATGAGCCAGGCACTTCTCTTCTCGCTAGCACCTCGCAGTGGCTCTTTATGATCTAACACTAGGCGCTATTATTAGTCCCCATTTTGTGGATGAGGAAATTGGGGCTCAGAGGGATTAAGTAGCTGGGCCCGAGACTCATGGTTTGTGCTGTACCGAGACCTGGAGTCAGAGTACAGGCAAGCAGCTTCCCTGGCCAAGCTCACACTGTGGGGCCAGTGCAGCCCCCAGGTCCACACTGAAAGCAGAGGAAGCTGGATTACGCAAACGCCGAGGGCTTCCCGGGGGTGCTATGGGATGCCAGGCCAGGAAGGCCCAGGAAGGAGGGCACCAACTGCCGATGGTCTGTGTGTTGGCTTCAGATCTTCAGCATCAGTATGACAGGAGGCTCTTTAGTGACCCCAGTGGGGTCCGCTGGTGGGAATTTGGTTCCACTGTTGATTTTTGATCTCTTCCCACATGCCAGGTACAGCCCTGTCCTGATGTCCCTCCCTGTCCCCAGCTGCCACCGTGTGCCGTGTGGTCTGTGTGTCTGGGGCCCTTGGCTTGGGCTGCGCTGGCGTTGGTGGCCCATTTGGAGAGTCCTGGAGTCCCTGGGATGGCCAGCCACAAGACCGCAGTTGGGAGGGTCTCCCCGTCCCCTGCTCCCAGTCCCCGCCAGGATGGCTTCTGTTCACCTGGGCGTCCCCCTGTGCTCAGCTGAGGGCCAGCCCGGCGAGCTCTGAATAATACATCAAAGCCCTTCTCAGAGGATGGATCGCTGAGGGGGCAGAGGAATCAGTGTGTTCCAGGAAGGGCATCATTGACTCCTACAGGCTTTCCCAACCCTGGGTATGCATGGGGGTCCTGGAGGGCTTGGGGCCCAACGGTCCACAGGGCGGTGTGACCCAGTAAACGGTTGAACCAAGGCAGGCTTAGGGTAACTGCAAAACCAGTAAACCCTCCAAGAAAGGGCAAAGACGTTTAGCTTTCAACTATTTCTTCAGACTTTTGCAGTTGGAAAATTTAGAAGGAAGCCATTTTGTTTTCAGCACACATATAAATTGTGTGTTTTATGGTTTATAGTTTTTTTTTGTTTTTTTTTTTTTTTATTTTGAATTCCTTCCTGGAGAGAAGTACCATAATACCTTCAGTCTTTGGACCACTGAAGGTTGAAATTCAGCCTGGAGATCCAGTCACAACTATAGAACATGGAAAGGCAGAGCTGGGAGGGCCTGCAGAGGTGACCCCTTCCCCCCACCCCACAGCCCCACAGTCTGGACAATCCAGGCCAACTCAGGTACCCCCTTCTGATCTGTAGGGAAAGCCTCAAAGAGGGGGTGGAGAGCCTGAGCTTGAAGAAGAGGGAGGGGGTGAGTGGATGGCCAGGCCCAGGGAACTTTCAGCCCCTCCTGGAGCCATGGCCCCTCCCCCTGGGCCTGACCGGTCCCTCCCAGACCACCTGTGTGACTCAGCGACTGGCTCTCTGTGCTGGCTGTGCAGACACTGGGGGTCCTGGCTCTCTGCCTGTCTCTCCAGCTGCTCCTGCCTGCCCTTGTGAGCCTTTCTCCCTGTGGTCTGCAAGCTCTCAGCCCCCTATCCTTGGCCATCTTGTTCTTTCTCCTCATACCCCCCGGAATAAGCTTTTTCCCTCCTTTGGTGCCTATTCCTGTCTGTGGCAATGGGTCTCAACCTCGGCAGGACCCTGCAGAGATTTTGAGTAATTGGTCTGGGGCACAGCCTGAGCAGTGAGCATTCTGAGAGCCCTCTAGGACATTCTAATATAGGCCACTGGGCAGGAAGGGCTCAGCGGGTCTGGGGTGCTCAGACTGCACATTCCAAAGAAAGGCCTGGCCCTTGACCACCTCTGGGGAGGAAGCCTCTCTGAGCCTTGGAATATCCTGCTTGTTAAGGGTGCTTGTATGGCTGGGGCCCTGGGCCGTGCTGGACCAGTCGGACTTGTCCAGGGGCTGGAGATGGAGTAGTTAACGTTAGTCACTCAGGAGCCTCGTGCTCACGTGACCCCCGCCCCCTACCCTGGCTGTCAACAGCGCTTAGCCTGTGCATCACTGCTGGGAGAAGAATTCTCGTCCTTGCGATTGTGCTGGGAGGAAGGGGTACCTGGTTTCTCCTTTCGTCCCATGCTGCCTTCCCCGTGGCTGCTTTCAATCTGTATGTTTTTATTGTAATAAGCCGTGACCATGGGGATTATAGCTTTTCTGAGTCCTTTGAATCATGCTGGCAAATCACTGAACCTGTGGCTGGTCTCGGGGACCCCAACACGACCCCCAAAGCTGGAAATACCGACTACAACATATTCACTGGTGGGCCCCATTCCCAGGTGTTCTGATGCAGGGAGCCTGTGTGCTTAATAAGCTCCCCCGAGAGGCTGGAACAGGCAGCCCGGACCGAGAAATGTGGATTTTGTGCTGGGGATTTCCGGTTGGTGTCTCAGGTTTTGGTCGGCCTGCTGTGCCTGTCCGGTTGGGTTGCCCCCATCCGCCCCCCCCCCCCCCCGCCCAGGCCCCTCTGCACATTTCAGTGAACACTCACTGCCATAGCTGTCTGCTCCCTTCCTTCCTCCCTCGTTCTTCGTTTTACCCCCCAGTCCAGGCCTCTTGCCATGTAGCAACCAAATTGATCTTTCCTTTCTGCAAAGGCACTCAGTGGCTCCCTGTGTCCGTGGAGCCTGGAGTGTTGGCGGCTCTCGGGGTTTTTCTCGGCCTTTTCTGCCTCCCCTCTGGGTTCACAGAATTCCTTGCAGCCCCAGAGCAGGAAGCCTCTGTCTGTAATGCCCTTTGCCTCCCTCTGCACCCAGGGCACCCCGTGCAATCCCGTCCCTGTGTCCAGTCGCTTGTCGCCCCTCCATCCTGGGCCATCTCAGGGCCTGGCATCTTCACATAAGTCCTTCAACAACTGTTTGCTTAAGCAGCGATGAGACTCTTGTTCACCTGAGTCCCAGGGCCCGCTGTGGTGCTTGGTGCACAGTAGGCTCAATTAACCAGAGCCGAAGGAGTGGATTCCGCCCTCCTCCGTTCTTTCTTTCCCCTCCTTCCTGTCCTTCTCCTCCATTACTGAGAACCCTAGCTGTTGTTCATGCCCCATAATTCTGCGACCCAGGCCCCAGCTGCTTCCTGGTTGTTGTTTCATCTCTGGCCCCAGGAGCTGAGGAGCTGAGAGGCAGTAAGTGGAACTTTCTAGAGTTGGACTTTCATACGACCGTCCCCCAAGCCCAGAGAGGATGGTGGCCTTCTCTCCAATTGATACATGAGGAAACTGAGGTTCAGAGAGGTTGAATGATTTGCCCAGAGTCACACAGCAGCATGGTGGTCGTGTCGCCACGGGAACACAGCCCTTCATTCCTAAATCTTTGCACTGTCTCTGTCAGTCAGACACCAGGGACCTCCAAGGCCTCAAAAAAGACCTCGGTCTTTGCATGGGTCAGTGCTACATCCCCTCTGCCAGCCTTTCCTTAGTAAACTGCTGTTTCTCTCTGCTGGCTGATCGCTGTGAGAGGAATGCAGTTTTATCGTTTGTAAAGGCAGAGACAAGCTCAGAGCTGGGAGAGGAAGTCAAAGTCTCCTCCGAAAAGGCCTGATGGGAGGTGGTCCTCTCAGCCCACCCGGATGTGGGAAGGAGGCCCTCTCCTTGGCCACCTGCCACAGGCCAGCTCCCTCACCAGCAGCTGGAGCTTCTCCAGGCCCTGCCTTCCTCTTCTCTCCAAAGACTTCCCTCTGTCTCAGGTCTGGCTCCCGGCAGGCATTCGAGGATTCTATGATGCCCACTGTGACCGTGGGTCAGATACACTCGAGATGAACAGAGTGTAGCTGAAACCACCTCGAGTGTTTGTCGGGACTGTGGGGTTTGTGTCATGACCCTGCGGGAAAAGACCAAGGAAGCCGGTCCTGCCCCCGGCCGCCCCCAGACAAAGCAGTTAGCAGGGAGGCGTGTGTCTCAGGAGCTCTGAGCCCTGGTCCTTCCTCCACGGTTGAGCTGTCTTCCCTTCTCTTGGCCTCAGTTGCTCCTTATGCCAGACAAGGTGGTTGGACCAGACCACTTCACATTGTCTTGTGTTGTGTTGTGTTGTAGTGTACTGTATTTCATGTTAATTTTTCCTTTATTTTTTTTTAGATAATAGCTTTTTAAAAAATGTTTATTTGTTTTTGAGAGACAGAGACGGAATGTGAGTGGGTTAGGGGCAGAGAGAGAGGGAGACAGAATCCGAAGCGGGCTCCAGGCTCCGAGCTGTCAGCACAGAGCCCAACACAGGGCTCAAACTCACGAGCTGTGGGACCATGACCTGAGCCAAAGTCGGCCGCTCAACCGACTGAGCCACCCAAGCGCCCCTAAATAATAGCTTTATTGAGATATAATTCACATGCCATAAGCACACTTTTCTTTCTGTCTTATTTCCTTTTTAAAAACATTTTTAATGCATTTATTTTTTAATTTACATCCAAGTTAGTTAGCATCTAGTGCAACAATGATTTCAGGAGTAGATTCCTTAATGCCCCTTCCCCATTTAGCCCATCCCCCCTCCCCCAACCCCTCCAGCAACCCTCAGTTTGTTCTCCATATTTAAGAGTCTCTTCTGTTTTTGTCTCCCTCCCTGTTTTTATTTGCTCCCTGTTTTCTTTTTGCTTCCCTTCCCTTGTGTTCATCTGTTTTGTATCTTAAAGTCCTCATATGAGTGAAGTCATAGGATATGTCTTTCTCTGACTAATTTCGCTTAACATAATATCCTCTATTTCCATCCATATAGTTGCAAATGGCAAGATTTCATTCTTTTTGATTGCTGAGTAATACTTCATTGTGTGTGTGTGTATATATATGTATATATGTATGTATATATACGTATGTATATATATGTATATATATATGTATATATATACATACACCACATTTTCTTTATCCATTCATCCATCGATGGACATTTGGGCTCTTTCCATATTTTGGCTATTGTTGATAGTGCTGCTATAAACATTGGGGTGCATGTGCCTGTTCAAAACAGTATACCTGTATCCCTTGGATAAATACCTAGTAGTGCAATTGCTGGGTCATAGGTTAGTTCTATTTTTAATTTTTTGAGGAACTTCCATACTGTTTTCCAGAGCGGCTGCACCAGCTTGCATTCCCACCAGCAGTGCAAAAGATCCCGTTTCTCCGCATCTTCGCCAATATCTATTGTTGCCTAACTTGTTGATGTTAATGAGTTGTAGGGCTGACAATAATCATCTGTACTTCGTGACAGTGTCTTAAGGGTTCAGTAATATACATGACTCACATGACTCCTTGTGTCCCATCATGCTTTTTGACCCATGGAGCCGCCCCAGAGGTTTCATTGTAAAGGCTTGGTGCTTACTATCAGTTTTGAATCATTATGTCAAAAGGTTACCAAGACCATCCTCTGCCTTTGGGACTGGCAATAGCAAATCTTTTCTCCAGTTTGCAAATATGGTCTTTTCTTGTTTTTCTGGGGAACCTCTGCTTTGGCCAGACTGGCTTTCTCATCACCCCCAACATGCCTTTATGATCTCACCTCTGGGATCTTTTCTTTCCTTCCTTCTTTCTTTATTTTTCTTTCTTTCTTTCTTTCTTTCTTTCTTTCTTTCTTTCTTTCTTTCCTTTCTTTCTGTTTAATTTTTTATATTTAGAGAGAGAGAGCACGAGTGGGGGAGAGGGGAAGAGAGAGAGAGAATCCCAAGCAGGCCCCATGCTCAGCATGGAGCCTGATGTGGGGCTCAATCCCATGACCTTGGAATCATAACCTGAACCGAAATCAAGAGTTGGATGCTCAACCTACTGAACCACCTAGGCACCCTTGGGATCTTTCTAATCCCTCCCCTGCCTGTTCTGACCCTCCCTGTCTTCAAGGATTTCCATCACCATGGACACCAGGAGTGGGTCCTCTCCTCTGATCTCTCATGGCATTTATTATCTGTTTAACTCCATCCAGAAAGAGAGAGAGAGAGAGAGAGAGAGAGAAAAGAAGAAGAAGAAGAAGAAGAAGAAGAAGAAGAAGAAGAAGAAGAAGAAGGAGGAGGAGGAGGAGGAGGAAGGGGAGGAGGGGGAGGAGAAGGTCTTCTTTTAGGAGACAAAGTATTTACACCTGGTCCTTGGAGGATGGATATAGTTTGGTCTTGTAGAGAGGGAGGAAGAACGCATTTAGGGGAAAGTTGCAGTGTCAGTAAAGGCACTGGGGTGGTGAAGCCCAGTTTGCATGCGGGAAAAATTGGTCCAGTGTAGCAGGGCCAAGGGGAGGTGTAGTGGACTAGTGAGAGGTGAGGCTACATCCGGAAGAGCCTTGAATGCCAGGCTGAGCCTGGAGATATTTCCTGCAGAGTGGAAAGTGCCTTGGGTGGGAGGGGGGTTCCACAATGGAAAGGATATCTGGGGGAATGAATCTGGTATCAGTGTGGGTAGGGGTGAGGAGTGAGCAGGGCTGGAGGCTGAAATAAGCCAGGCAAATGGACATACAGCCGAGTGTGGTCTTGAGGCTGCTCAAGGGGCAGTCTGCACCCTGAGTCTAACATGGAGCATGGCACAGGGCGGACGATTTAGGAGATAAAAGTACCCCTCCCCATTGTGGCAGTGTTTCCCAACTGAGCTCGAAGCCAGAGTTCTAGAAGTGGGGCAGCCGGCTTGCCTCTGTCTCTTGTCTTAGCATCAGAAGGAGACTCAAAGACAGTTTCAGCTACTGAACGCTGATAATTTTTGGGAGAAAACTGTCGACTGCTTATGTTAATTCCTAAAGCTCACATGACTCCATGTATCCCAATCTAGGGGGAAAGCCATCTTTCTTAAACTGAGTGTGCTGTGAGTGGCCTTCAACTCTGGCTTAGCCAGTTAGAACCCCACAAGCTTGTCTCCAGTTTTCCAGAGGAAGAAGGAAACCAGAATGAAATTTTATGATAAATTGTGCCTCTCACTGAGCCCATCTCCTCTCATTGAAGAGAAGGAAATGGGATTGGGCCTATTGCTGCCCTGTCAGCAAAAGTCACAAAGTAAGCAAATAATCACTGTTTGAAACCAGAGGGTCTTATTATTTATTCATGACTGGCACACATTACACGTTAGGTCTCCCACTTCAATTTAGTTGTATTCTTTGAAACAAATTGATAAGATTTGAATTATTCAGAAACGCTACCAGGCTAATTAGAAGAAAATTTTCTCCAACTACAGGAAATATTCTACTACCCACTGCGGTGTGGTGGGGAAGTGTGAGGGCCCTGAAACAGGGCCACCCGGCTTCGAGTCTTGGCCCTATGGCCTAGGCAAACTGATTTGGCCCATCTGTGACTCAACTTCCCCATCTGAAAAGTGGGGATGATAATAATCATCTGTACTTCATGACGGTGTCTTAAGGGTTCAATAATATACGTAAAGCACTTTGGATAATAGCACGTGCTATATATTTGCTATATCTTGTTATTTCAACCCTTCAGGTTGTAAATGTTCTATTGTGTTGTCCAAGTGACAAACATCCCTGAGGTGGTGACACAATGAAGAACTTTAAAGTCCCTTAACTTTCTATCAACTTTGGGAGGAGGAGGGCCACAGATAGGAGATAGACTGAAACAGGCATGAGGAGGAAGCTTGCTTTGAGACTGGTTGGTTTAGGGTTCTTAGGTTTGTTTTGTCTTCTAAAGACTTCCTAAATTCCATTGAAAACAAGGTTTTAAATATCAGTCTAGCCAAAAAGGACTGATAAACCCCACAAAGCATTACGTTAGACATAATGGGAGAGTAATGAACAAAATATGGAAAGCTAGAGCAATGAGAAGTGACAACGTGGATAAATCTCACACACACGCGGAGTGAAAGTAGCTAGCCACAAAAGGGCACATACAGTGTGATTTCTCATATGTGGAATCATAGATATCTCAAGAACAGGTAAAACTATGACAATAGAAGTCAGAATATTAGTTACGGAATGTTACTGGAAGGGGGCATGAGGGAGCCTTCTAAAGGGTGACGGAAACTTTCTATATTCTGATTGGGTGGTATTTTGCATGGGTTCATACATATGTAAAAAGTAACAGAGTTGTACACTTAAGATATGGGTGCCTTGCCCTATGTCAAACGGACTTCACTAATAAAGAAAAAAATAAACTGGACGATCATGTCACTGAAAATTACAGCTTAAGATTTTATATATTTAAAGACTAATTTTCCTGTTGCTAACCCACATATGTGACCATGAATGAGATTCCTAGCTGAGAAAAGTTCCATGGAAACAATTTTATCTCTCACATTATCTACTCCATTTGGATAAATCCAAATTTCTAACTTCGATTTTAGGTGAGGACTGAAATTCGTAGCCTTTTGCAGCCAATGTGAATGGTCTAGAGAGATCCATTAATAACTAGTAGAATGAATCGAACTATAAAAATTAATTTAAGGGCACGATTCTTTACTAATGACTTCCCCAGACAAATCCTATTACTTGGATGTCGATGAATCAACTGAAAACGGAAGCGAGGAAAGTTTGAGCCCTTTTTGCAATGGATGGATGTCTATGAGGCTAAGAAATAGGGATAAATGGCATGCTAATTTGGGGTTGAATGTAAAGGGATGGTCTTGGAAATGTAAGAATACTGCCTAATGGGACTGTTTGCAATGTAACAAACCAACACACTTAAAGTCAAAGAGATAAAGAACATGGGCACTCAGAACAATGAGGGCCGCCGCTCTGGGCGGAGGTCCCCCCGCCCCGTCCGAGTCATGGGAAGGGTGAGTCCTGGGAAGGGTATCTCGGGGAAACACAGCATTTGATTGGAAGCTAAAGCCAGTGGTTGCAGCGGGTTCACAGAGGCTCCCGCTCACACTGGAGAAGCTAAAGCAGATGCTGCAACGTGTAAAATAAAGCCGGTGCAGGGGCACCCTCCAAAACTGGTGCTCGGGAACAGAGAAATAGCATGTTTGACACAAAAACGAATAAAAAAAAAGAACGGAAACAACGAAGAGAAAATGGCCTGAAGATGCGGTGACAGAAGGTTCAGGTCTGCGGGGATGGGTGAGTTTAAGCCTGTGGTCCCATGCGGTGAGTGACAGTGCCCCCGTCACCCCACCATAGAGAGGGCATTAGCCAGAGGCCCCCTGTGCTGTTTCCGAAGGGTATGGATTTGCCCCCCACCCCCACCCCGACCCCCCAGTGTTGGAGTTGCCCTGCACTACCCCCCTCCAGCCGCCCTGCTGAGCGGAGACCACCGCCCCCCTCCCCCCCACCCGCCAGCCACTTTGCTGAGCTGATAGCAACCCCCCCCCGCCTCCCCCCCCCCCCCCCCCCGGCACTCCACTCCCGCGCTGCTCTGCTGCCACCTGCAGGCCGTCTGGGGACAGGCCTTGTCCTCCGTCGCAGCCTGGACTGCGTCGTAGGCCATGGGGCGGGCTTGGACCCGGCCCGAAGCCCAGTTACGGAATCACACGGGGCGCAGCTGCAACCAACAGAGCCAAGCTCCTCCTCTTACCCACCCCTGCCTGCATGCCTGCCTGCCTAATTTGATAAAGTGGAGACTGAGATCTAATTTAGAGACGGGATTGGCTAGGGCTGTGAAGCATGTAGCTGGAGCCTTCCCGGTACTACTTTCCCCATCCCATTCCCCTTTAACAAATACTTTAGGATAGTGAGGAAGGAAGGGGTTTAAACTACTAAACTCCTGTTATGTGCTGGGCATAGGGCAGGCACTTTACGTACGTTATCGCCAGCCGCTCAAATCCTGGGAACCGGGTGATTATACAACAGAGACACAGGATCAGAGTGGGCTAGTCCCTTGCTCATGGGCCTTCAGCTGGAATTTGAAGGTAAGGATCTGGTACTCTATTCAGGTGTCTGAATCCAGCAATATCTGTAAAATTCACATTGTCCTATGGAAATCTAATATTGCTCCAGAGTAAGGCTGTATTGCAAACAGAAACGTGGAGTGTCTCCTTAGGGCTGGAATGATCTCAACAAAAATTTTACCCGATGTAACATGGGATATCTCGTAGAAACTGAATGAAGCACGACTTTGAGAGCAGTTTGTTGGATAAACAAAATCTGTCCTTGTAGGTCCTGGGTAGTAGAGAAAAGAAACCATTTTGCTACACATTTTCTAAGATGATTTTTACTTTTAATTTTATTTTTTATTTTTTAAAATTTACATCCAAATTAGTTAGTATGTAGTGCACCAATGATTTCAGGAGTAGATTCCTTAGTGCCCCTTACCCATTTAGCCCATCCCCCCTCCCACACCCCCTCCAGCAACCCTCTGTTTGTTCTCCATATTTATGAGTCTCTTCTGTTTTGTCCCCCTCCCTGTTTTTATATTATTTTTGTTTCCCTTCCCTTATGTTCATCTGTTTTGTCTCTTAAAGTCCTCATATGAGTGAAGTCATATGATGTTTGTCTTTCGCTGACTAATTTCACTTAGCGTAATACCCTCCAGTTCCATCCACATAGTTGCAAATGGCAGGATTTCATTCTTTTTGATTGCCGAGTAATACTCCATTGTATATACATACCACCTCTTCTTTATCCATTCATCCACAGATGGACATTTGGGCTCTTTCCATACTTTGGCTATTGTTGATAGTGCTGCTATAAACATTCGGGGGCATGTGCCTGTTCAAAACAGTATACCTGTATCCCTTGGATAAATACCTAGTAGTGCAATTGCTGGGTCGTAGGGTAGTTCTATTTTTAGTTTTTTGAGGGACCTCCATACTGTTTTTCCAGAGTGGCTGCACCAGTTTGCATTCCTACATCCCACCAGCAGTGCAAAAGAAATCCTCTTTCTCCACATCCTCGCCAACATGTGTTGTTGCCTGAGTTGTTAATGTTAGCCATTCTGACAGGTGTGAGGTGGTATCTCATTGTGGTTTTGATTTGTATTTCTCTGATGATGAGTGATGTTGAGCATTTTTTCATGTGTCAGTTGGCCATCTGGATGTCTTCTTTGGAGAAGTGTCTGTTCATGTCTTTTGCCCATTTCTTCACTGGATTATTTGTTTTTTGGGTGTTGAGTTTGATAAGTTCTTTATAGATTTTGGATACTAATCGTTTATCTGATATATCATTTGCAAATATCTTCTCCCATTCTGTCAGTTGCCTTTTAGTTTTGCTGATTGTTTCTTTTGCTGTGCAGAAGCTTTTTATTTCGATGAGGGCCCAATACTTCATTTTTGCTTTTGTTTCCCTTGCCTCCGGAGACGTGTTGAGTAAGAAGTTGCTGCGGCCAAAGTTAAAGAGGTTTTTGCCTGCTTTATTCTCTAGGATTTTTATGGCTTCCTGTCTTTCATCCATTTTGAATTTATTTTTGTGTATGGTGTAAGAAAGTGGTCCAGGTTCATTCTTCTGCATGTCGCTGTCCGGTTTTCCCAGTACCACTTGCTGAAGAGACTGTCTTTATTCCATTGGATATTCTTTCCTGCTTTGTCAAAGATTAGTTTGCCATATGTCTGTGGGTCCATTTCTGGGTTCTCTATTCTGTTCCACTGATCTGAGTTTTTATGCCAGTACCATACTGTCTTGATGATTACAGCTTTGTAATACAGCTTGACGTCTGGGATTGTGATGCCTCCTGCTTTGGTTTTCTTTTTCAAGATTGCTTTGGCTATTTGGAGTCTTTTCTGGTTCCATACAAATTTTAGGATTATTTGTTCTAGCTCTGTGAAGAATGCTGGTGTTACTTTGATAGGTCTTGCATTGAATACGTAGATTGCTTTGGGTAGTATTGACATTTTAACAATATTTGTTCTTCCTGTACAGGAGCATGGAATATTTTTCCATTTTTTTTGTGTCTTCTTCGATTTCTCTCATAAGCTTGCTATAGTCTTCAGTGTATAGATTTTTCACCTCTTTAGTCAGATATATTCCTAGGTATTTTATGGTTTTTGGTGCAATTGTAAATGGGATCGATTCCTTGATTTCTCTTTCTGTCGCTTCATTGTTGGTGTATAGGAATGCAACCTATTTCTCTGCATTGATTTTATATCCTGCCACTTTGCTGAATTCATGAATCAGTTCTAGCAGTTTTTTGGTGGAATCTTTTGGGTTTTCCATATAGAGTATCATGTCATCTGCGAAGAGGGAAAGTTTGACCTCCTTCTGGCTTATTTGGATGCCTTTTATTTCTTTGTGTTGTCTGATTGCAGAGGCTAAGACTTCCAATACTATGTTGAATAACAGTGGTGACAGTGTACATCCCTGTCTTGTTCCTGACCTCAGGGGGAAAGCTCTCAGTTTTTCCCCATTAAGGATGATACTAGCATTGGGTCGCTCGTAGGTGGCTTTTATCATCTCACGATATGATTCTTCTATCCCTACCTTCTTGAGGGTTTTTATCAAGAAAGGATGCTGTATTTTGTCAAATCCTTTCTCTGCATCTATTGAGAGGATCATATGGTTCTCGTTCCTTTTATGGATGTGATGAATCACACTGATTGTTTTGCGGATATTGAACCAGCCCTGCATCCCAGGTATAAATCCCACTTGGTCGTGGTGAATAATTTTTTAAATGTATTGTTGGATCCAGTTGGTTAATATCTTGTTGAGGATTTTTGCATCCATGTTCATCAAGGAAATTGGTCTGTAGTTCTCCTTTTTTGTGGGGTCTCTGTCTGGTTTTGGAATCAGGGTAATGCTGGCTTCATAGAAAAAGTTTGGAGGTTTTCCTTCCATTTCTATTTTTTGGAACAGTTTCAAGAGAATAGGTATTAACTCTTCCTTAAATGCTTGGTAGAATTCCCCTGGAAAGCCATCTGTCCCTGGACTCTTGTTTTTTGGCCAATTTTTGATTACTAATTCAATTTCCTTACTGGTTATGGGTCTGTTCAAATGTTCTATTTCTTCCTGTTTCAGTTTTGGTAGTGTATATGTTTCTAGGAATTTGTCCATTTCTTCCAGATTGCCCATTTTGTTGGTGTATAATTGCTCATAATATTCTCTTATTATTGTTTTTATTTCTGTTGTGTTGGTTGTGATTTCTCCTTTTTCATTCTTGATTTTACTTATTTGGGTCCTTTCCTTTTTCTTCTTGATCAAATTGGCTAGCGATTTATCAATTTTGTTAATTCTTTCAAAGAACCAGCTTCTGGTTTCATTGATCTGTTCTACTGTTTGTTTGTTTGTTTCAATAGCATTGTTTTCTGCTCTAATTTTTATTATTTCCTCTCTTCTGCTGTTTTTTGGGTTTTATTTGCTGTTCTTTTTCCAGCTTTTTAAGGGTAAGGTTAGGTTGTGTATCTGAGATGTTTCTTCCTTCTTTAGGAAGGCCTGGATTGCTATATACTTTCCTCTTATGACCGCCTTTGCTGCGTCCCAGAGGTTTTGGGTTGTGGTGCTATCATTTTCATTGACTTCCATATACTTTTTTTTTTTTTTTCAACGTTTATTTATTTTTGGGACAGAGAGAGACAGAGCATGAATGGGGGAGGGGCAGAGAGAGAGGGAGACACAGAATCGGAAACAGGCTCCAGGCTCTGAGCCATCAGCCTAGAGCCCGACGCGGGGCTCGAACTCACGGAGCGCGAGATCGTGACCTGGCTGAAGTCGGACGCTTAACCGACTGCGCCACCCAGGCGCCCCTTCCATATACTTTTTAATTTCTTCTTTAACTGCTTGGTTAGCCCATCCATTCTTTAGTAGGATGTTCTTCAGTCTCCAAGTCTTTGTTACCTTCCCAAATTTTTTCTTGTGGTTGATTTCGAGTTTCATACCATTGTGGTCTGAATGCACAGTATGCATGGTATGATCTCGATCTTTTTGTACTTGTTGAGGGCTGATTTGTGTCCCAGTATGTGGTCTATTCTGGAGAACATTCCATGTGTGCTGGAGAAGAATGTATGTTCTGCTGCTTTAGGATGAAATGTTCTGAATATATCTGTTAAGACCACCTGGTCCAATGTGTCATTCAAAGCCATTGTTTCCTTGTTGATTTTTTGATTAGATGATCTGTCCATTGTTGTGAGTGGGGTGTTGAAGTCTCCTACTATTATGGTATTACTATTGATGAGTTTCCTGATGTTCATGATTAATTGATATATATATTTGGGTGCTGCCACATTTGGCGAATAAATGTTTACAATTGTTAGGTCTTCTTGGTCTATAGACCCCTTGATTATGATATAATGCCCTTCTGCATCTCTTGATACAGTCTTTATTTTAAAGTCTAGATTGTCTGATATAAGTATGGGTACTCTGGCTTTCTTTTGTTGACCATTAGCATGATAGATGGTTCTCCATCCCCTTATTTTCAATCTGTAGGTATCTTTAGGTCTAAAGTGGGTCTCTTGTAAACAGCATATAGATGGGTCTTGCTTTCTTATCCATTCTGTTACCCTATGTCTTTTGATTGGAGCATTGAGTCCATTGACGTTTAAAGTGAGTACTGAAAGATATGAATTTATTGGCGTTATGATGATTGTAGAGTTGGAGTTTCTGGTGGTGTTTTCTGGTCCATTCTAATCTGTTGTTGCTTTTGGTGTGTGTGTATACACACACATATATATATGTATGTATATATATATATATACACACATACATACATATATATACATACATATATATATATACATACATATATATATGTGTATATATATATATATTTTCATCTTTTCTCCCCTCAGAGAGTCCCCCTTAATATATTTCTTGAAGGGCTGGTTTAGTGGTCACAAACTCCTTTAATTTTTGTTTGTGTGGGAAACTTTTTATCTCTCCTTCTATTTTGAATGACAGCCTTGCTGGATAAAGAATTCTTGGCTGCATATTTTTCTGATTCAGCACACTGAATATATCCTGCCACTCCTTTCTGGCCTGCCAGGTTTCTGTAGATAGGTCTGCTGCAAACCTGATCTGTCTTCCCTTGTAGGTTAGGGACTTTTTTTCCCTTGCTGCTTTCATGATTCTCTTCTTGCCTGCGTATTTTGTGAATTTGACTATGATATGCCTTGTTGATGGCTGGTTTTTGTTGAATCTAATGGGAGTCCTCTGTGCTTCCTGGATTTTGATGTCTGTGTCTTTCCCCAGGTTAGGAAAGTTTTCTGCTATGATTTGCTCACATAACCCTTCTATCCCTATTTCTCTCTCTTCCTCCTCTGCAACCCTTATGATTCTGATGTTGTTCTTTTTTAATGAGTCACTGATTTCTCTAATTCTTAAATCATGCTCTTTTGCCTTAATCTCCCTCTTTTTCTCTGCTTCATTAGTCTCTATAAGTTTGTCCTCTATGTAGTTGATTCTCTGTTCTGCCTTGTCCATCCTTGCCACCGCTTCATCCATCCGTGATTGCAGCTTATTTGTAGCATTTTAAATTTCATTCTGGCTATTTTTTACTTCTTTTATCTCTGCAGAAAGGGATTCAAGTCTATTTTTGACTCCAGCTAGTATTCTTATTATTGTGATTCTAAATTCTGGTTCAGACGTCTTGCTTGTGTCTGTGTTGGTTAAGTCCCTGTCTGTCGTTTCTTTGTGCTCTTTCTTTTGGTGTGAATTCTTTCGTTTTGTCATTTTGAAGGGAGAAAAGGAATTAATGAGGTAGAAAAATTGAAATTAAAAACATTAAAATTAAAAAAATATTAAAATGAAAAAGTAAAAACACACCCACACAAAAATTGAATAGATGATGCTAGATCCTAGGTGTGTTTTGGTCTGAGTGGAGGAAGTGGTTTGACAGATTAGAGAAACAAACAAACAAAAGGGGGGGAGGGAGAGAAAAAAAGGAAATTGTTTGAGAATTTGAAAATGAATACACTAAAGTAGACTAAAATACACAAAAGTAGAGAATATAGAAAAAATTATAGAAAAATATTTTTAATAAAAATTAAAAAGAAATATGAATTTTTTCATTTTCTGTATTTAAGAAAAAAGAAAAAAAACGAAAAGGAAAAAAAGATAAAAAGAGAAAAAAGGAAAAGACAAAAAAACCCAAATCGTTTGAAAATTTGAAAAAGTGAATACACTGTAGTAGACTGAAATAAAATGATGGGAGTAAGATAGAATTTGAAAAAATTTACATAAAAGCAAAAAATATAGTAATGAAAATTAAAAATATTTTTAAAAGAAATTGAAAGTAAAAATGAAGTTTTTCTCTTTCTGCATTCAAGAAAAAGAAAAGAAATGAAAAAGAGAAAAAAGAAAAAGAAAGAAAAAAGGGAAATTGTTTGAAAATTTGAAAAGGTGAGTACACTGAAATAGACTAAAATAAAATGATGGAAGTAAAGTAGAATTTGAAAAAATTTACACAAAAAAATATAGTAATAAAAATATAGTAATAATATAGTAAAAATATAGTAATAAAAGTTAAAGACAGATGTTTTTAATAAAAATTGAAAATAAAAATGAGTTTTTTCTCTTTCTGTATTCAAGAAAAAGAAAAGAATTGTAAAAGAGAAAAAGGAAAAAGAAAAAAAATTGAATAGATGAACCGGCTAACAGATTGAAGTAGGACTGAAATTGCTTTGTTTTCCCCTAGAGGCCAGTCCACGTAGCTCTTTATAGCCCATAGCTTAAGCCGGCGGTGAGGTTTGTGTTCTTGAAGAGCAAAGTTGGCCCAGTTGGGCAGGGCTTGGTGTAACAGCTCCACTCTCCCCTAGATGGCGCTGCTAGCCTACTGGGGTGGATTGTTGCAGTGCTCGTTGGTGCGCATGTGCATGTGCAGGAGAGGTGAAAAATGGCGCCATCCAGCCACCCAGTCTCTTCTCCTGGATCAGCAAATTGCGCTCCGGTCCTCCGTCTTCAGCTCTCATCCACTCCCCGCTTTTCGACTCTCTGTGACCAGGCCCCAGGCAGTACCTCTCTCCCGAGTTTTGTCTCAAATGCGGCTGTTTTCCCCGGCTCCTTTCTTCTGAAGGACTGAGGCTTTGACCCGCCCTGCCCCTCTGCGGGAGGGTCTCACGAGCAATGGTGAATGAGCAACAGCCGAATGTTGGCTGCACCCAGGAACACCCGCTGGACCCTGCTGCTGCCGGTGCCCTGAGACTGCAGCCAGGTGCCAGCCTGCCTCCCCAAAAATCGCAAGACAGTGTAGCCTCAGTGCTTCAGGGACCATGGAAAATCGCAACACACATCTGGCACCAGGCTTCACCCTCAACAACCTTGCCCCAGCACCAGCGAATGTGGCTGCCTTCCGGAGTCTGCTGGGACCAGGTGGCTTCAACAGTCTCTGCCAAATGTCCTTCCAGCAGTGGAACCGCTTTTCCCCACGTAGCCCGAGAACCTCCTGGACCCCACTCTGTTCCTGGGGATTCGCCCTTCCCACCAGAGCACCGCCAGGTATCGAGCTGCGGAGTTGCAGCCTTTGTGCTCCCCTTGTTTACAGTCTTAATGGAATTTAAACCCTCTCCTTTCTTGTCTCTCCCTTTTTAGTTTAGTCCCTGAAGCTGTTTCCAGTTTTCCACTTTCTCTCCAGCTGCTTTTGGGGAGGGGTGCTTTTCCCGTATGCTCCCCCCCTCCCCAGTCTCTGTCCTCTCTCCTCCTGCAAAAGGGGTTCCCTACCTTTCAGGGCTTCTTGCTCCCCAAGTTCAGCTCTTCATGTCGTGTACCTGCTGAATTCTGTGGTTCAGGTTGTGCAGATTGTTGTGTTAATCTTCCAATCGGTTTTCTAGGTGTGTAGGATGGCTTAGTGTTGGTCTGGCTGTATTTCATGGACGTGAGACACACAAAAAGCTTCCATGCCGTTCTGCCATCTTGGCTTCTCCTGCATTCCTTTTTTTTTTTTTTTTCAAACAAGAAAATAACAACAACAACAAAAGCGAGAGAACCAAAGCATGCACACAGGGGGAAACGACAGCCCTGGGTGGCCACCACCCCCCTGGCTAGTTCTGGGTCGTGATGGCTCACACCTCCCCGTGCACCGCGTCCGCGCCTCCAAGCCAGCGCCTGGCACCGACGTGGCACCTGCCCCAGAGGGGACCACTAGGCCTCCCTCACCTACTGCACTGGGCTCCTCAGGCACTCCACCGGCAGCCCTAACCAGAGGGGTTCACTGGGAACAGGAAACACCATGACTGCTCGATCTGGGGCACCTGCGGAAGGACCTGGAGCCCTCCAGAGAGCCAGGGGTATGCATGGGAACAATTTTTTAAAGTGCTTTTTGAATGGAATGGTTTATAACAACACTAAGCTATAGACAAGACATGCCAATCAGCACCAAAAATCAGTTTTTTTAAAAAAAAATAAAGGATGCCAAGATCACATCACCCTCTTCAATACATTAAGAGAAAAGATTCCATTCCAGATCCCACCCTTGGTCTCCATCTGCCTCCATTTATAGGAGTTTTGGTTATGGCCCAAAGCGAAATTGCCCCTTTTGATAAAAATATGGTGGTGTCTGCCATGAACCATGTTTGGAAGAAGAAGCATGATGTCAAAAAGACACGTGAAACCCAGGACCCAATCACCTGTGTCCAGCCGACAAAATAAAATCTCTCTTTTAGGTAGCAGCTACCATAGACAGCAAGAGTTCGCAACTAGAGATTCAGCTACGCTCCTGACTTAGTAACAAACAGGTAGTCGAGAGCAAAGGTGCTTCCACATCCAAAATGGTTCAACCGCGTTGACAGATTGTTTCGTCCTCCCTCCCCCTTCACGTCCCTTATTTCTAATTCTTTCTTGAGTTCATTGCTTCGCAATCTAACGATGCCATAAATGGCATATGCAGTTCCTTGAAATTATCCTAAAAGGGGTGTGTACATGCTGGTCATAACATGAAAAAAAAAGCCTCCTCTAATTTGTTCCCATATTTGCAGCGTACATTTTCTTTAGTCTGTAGGGTCTCCTGTAAGCATTTTACTATTTTAACATACTCAAACAATAACTGTTTGCATAGAGAAGGGATTACCTTCTGTTGCACTTCAAATAGACACCAAATGCTTTTAGTTATTCCATTTATATAGGACGTTTTTCTCTCTCTTCTAAAAGATCTTTCAATATGATCTAGGTGGGGGCAGATTTTTTTTTTTAAGTTTCATCCTAAAACACAAAGAACAAAACACAACCAGAGAAAAGGAGAGAGCAGGTGTGAACACGTCCCTCCCATGCGGCCAGACTACATCCTCACAGGTCAATATCCCGCACATCTGTAGGGGTGCTGGCCTGGTCCGGTTCATCCTCTGGCTTGGACCCATCCCCCTGGTCCTGACAGAAATACTGCAGGCCGTTGAGCAGCACCACCTCAATCTGCTCCTGGAAGGCTTTGAGGCAGTCCACATCTGTGTTGGTGATCTTGACCAGCAGATCTACCAGGGCATTACCGGTGAGTGAGCTCACGTCCTCATCCTGCTGGAGCCCATAGATGGCGACTCCAACACTTCCAGTTGCAATCATCGATGGCAGGTACATGGCGAGCTTAAAGTTGGTAGCACACAGAGCAGTGAAAGTCTGCGCATGCTTGTGGATCAGAGACAACTTCTCGCTGGGCTGGGGCAGCTTGCGAAGGATGTGCTAGATGAGGTCGTGAGGAGTGACAGCCGCCAGGTTCCACTTCAACTTCCCCAACACCACCAGCTCCCACTCCAGCAGCTCCTGAGGTTTGATGGAGTTGTTGGTGTAAATGCACAACTTCTCTGCTGTCAGAGGGGTGGTCTCTGAGCTTGGAGGCCAGGAACATGCAGATAGCACCCAGGAGTTGGGACCCCAGCCAAGAAGCGGTCCAGGTAATTCATGGCCAAAGGTAAGACCTCTTCTTCACACTTCTGTTCCTCACAGACCTCCAGCATCCAGGTGGCACCATCCTGCACATGTAGGGCTGAATGTCCTTCTGCACACATTTGAAGTAGGAGCACTAGGAAGATAGTGCTCCTCGATGGTGAGCAAGTTCTGTAAAGCGCGGTCACCGTAGAGCAGGTTGGCGTCCGGCATGGCCCTGAAGACGGGGTCCACCTTGCAGCACAGTAGGTTCGTGGTCAGCTGGGTGCCCGCTCACTCCCTTGCTTTCTCTGGATTGGAAAAATTGGGGGGGAGTTTGGAGGGGGGAGGGGAGAGCGTTCCCCTTACCTCTTTCCTTTGGCTAAATAAGGGGTTTTCAGGAGAAAAGTTATGGGACAGAGAGAAAGAGGCTGGGGGAGAAGAGAAGAAAGGGATGAGCAGTGGGAGAGCCTCGGGGGCTGCTAACTCTGCCTGCCCTCCCCTTCAGACTTTACAGTCTTTGTTTTAAAATCTAGTTTGTCTGATATAAATATGACTATTCCAGCTTTCTTTTGATGTCCATTAGCATGACAGATGATTTTCCATTCCCTCACGTTCAATCTGCAGGTGTCTTTAGGTATAAAATGCGTCTTGTAGGAAGTATATGGGTGGATCTAGGGTTTTTTTTTTTTTTTAAATCCATTCTGATATCCTATGTCTTTTGATTGGAGCATTTAGTCCACTTACATTCAGGGTGATTATTGAAAGGTAGGAATTGAGTGCCATTGTATGACCTGAAGATTTGGTGTTTCTGGTGATGTCCTCTGGTCCTTTGTAGTCTTGTTGCTTTGGTCTTCCTTTTTTTTTTTTCCCCTCAGATCAGAGAGTCCCCTTTAAAATTTCTTGCAGGGCTGGTTGAGTGGTCACGAACTCCTTTAGATTTTGTTTGGGAAACTCTTTTTCTGTCCTTCTATTCTGAACAACAGCCTTGCTGTAATAAAGGATTCTTGGCTGCATATTTTCCCTATTCATCACATTGAGTATTTCCTGCCACTTTCTTCTGGCCTGCCAAGTTTCAGTGGACAGGTCTGCTACAAACCTTATGTGTCTACACTTAATAGGGACCTTTTGTCCCTAGCTGCTTTCAGAGTTCTGTCTCTTTTTAAAACTTTTTTTATTTAAAAATTTTTAATGTTTATTTATTTTTGAGAGAGAGAGAGAGAGACGCAAAGGGAGATGGAGACACAGAATGTGAAGCAGGCTCCAGGCTCTGAGCTGTCAGAACAGAGCCTGACACAGGGCTCAAACTTATGAACTGTGAGATCATGACCTGAGCCGAAGTTGGATGCTTAACTGATTGAGCCACCCAGGCACCCTTCAGAGTTCTGTCTTTATCTTTGTATTTTGCAAGTTTCTGTATGATACGTCATGATGTGGACCTGTTCTTGTTGATTTTGAGGGGAGTTCTCTGTGCCTCTTGGACTTGAATGCCTGTTTCCTTCCCCAGATCAGGGACGTTCTCAGCTATAATTTGTTCAAATAAACCTTCTGCTCTTATTCCCTCTCTTCTTCTGAGACTCCTATGGTATGGATAGTGTTTCATTTCATGGAATCACTAAGTTCTCTAAGTTTCCCCTCATGATCTACTAACTACCTTGCCCTCTTTTTTTTTTCAGCTTCATTATTTTCCATAATTTTATCTTCTATATCACCTACTCTCTCCTGTGCTTCTTCAATCCTCACTGTGATTGTATCCAGTTGGTTTCGCATCTCAGTTATAACATTTTTTATTTCAGCCTGACTAGTTTTTAAGTCTTTGATCTCTGCAGGAAAGGTTTCCCTGGTGTCTTCTATGCTTTTTGTTGAAGCACAGCTAGTAGTCTTATGACTGTTGTTCTAAAGCCTTGTTCAGATATATGGCTTATATCTGTTTTGAGCAAATCTCAGGCTGTGATTTCTTCTTGACCTTTCTTTTGGGGAGAATTCCTCTGTCTTGTCATTCTGGCTAACTTTCTGCCTTTTGCATGTTTTAAAAGCATGTTATGTTTCCTGCCCCCAGGAGTACTGCTATATTAAAAAGGTGTCATACACTGTCCAGGGTCTGGCATTTCAGGAAGTGTTTCTGTTGTATGCTGTGTGCACTCTGCTGTTGCATTCTGGCTGTCCTTCCCCACTGGTCAATTCTCTGCAGACTCCTCCTTGCTTGCCGTGGGGAGTGTTTGGACCTTTCAACTAGGTGTGCTTTGATTTGTTTGTTGAAGTAAGCCTGGAAAACACAGTGGTGGGGGGCGGGGGGAAGGCTGATCCCCAAAAAAGTGGAAAGAAAAGGGAACAGCAACAACAAAACCCAAAGAGAATCAAAAAACTGTAAGACTGATTCAAAAGAGAAAAGAAGGAAAAAGAAATGACTTTTTAAAAAGGCCTAATCCAAAAAAAAAAAGAGAGAGAGAGGAAAGGAAAAAAAAAAAAAAAAGACAAGACACTGTGCCAGATTCCAAAAGAAAAAAAGAAGAAGAAAATGAAAAAAACCGTAAGACTGGTCCTATTTCCAGCAGAACTGCAGGTGACACTTTGAAGCCCTGGATTTTCAGCGCATTTGGTGCATGGGGAGGTGCTGGCCGTGCTGTTCTGGAGACCCAGAGCCAGTCTTGCCCCAGTAAATAAGCAGTTGCCAGGGATGGGGGGTTGGGTTTGGTGTGAGTGGGTCCCGCCTTCACTGGGGGCTGCCATGTTGCTCTCTGAAGTCCCACTGTGTTGGTGTTGGGGGGAATATGGCACCTCCCCAGTCTCTTGTCCCTGGGCAGGGGATCTGACAACTTCACTGTTCAGGCAGCCCTCACAGAACAGCGAGGGCAGTCAGCTTGTCCCACACCACAACTCTTCGTGTTTTTTCTTTGATGTGGGAGGGAGATTCTAAACTTGAAATCTTTAAGGACCTGGCTCAGTGCAGATCTGCTTCCCTTCTCCAGAGTAGAGCCTCTTGACGCTGTGTCTGAAGTCCTTTGTCCCTGAAATAGTCTCATTGCTGCACAGTGCACAGAATCTGTGGTGTAGCGCCTCTAAGAGCAGCAAAGGTTATATTCCCTCGGGGGGTACCTCTGTCCCCTGTTGATGAAAGGCATTGGGCTGGTGCCTGCAGGGTCTTTTGTCCTTGGGGAGGCAATATACCCTCTTCAAAAAGTGTCCAGGAAGGGGACTGTTCTCTCCCAGTGCACACCAGAAATCTCTACACCATGTTGTACAGTCAGAGGCCAGCTTCCTCCTCCCCAGGAGCCACGCCATGGCTCTGCTCCAGAGAAAGTTGCGCGCTTCCAAAACCTGAGAGTTCGAGCTCCAAACACTGCAAAAAAAAACCCTGTGACATTCAGTGTCTCTTGCTCCCCGGTCCATGGTCCAGAGAGATTTTCCTCCTGTGCAAACTCGATGCTGTGTTTCTCAACCCCTCTCTTTCTCTCACTGTCAGTCTGAAATGAGTTGTTTTGTAGGCAGCATATAGATTAATCTTATATTTTAAAACTCTTCTTGTTTATCAAATTTGTGAGCGTAGAATTATTTAAAGTATTCCTTTATTATCTGTTTAATGTCTGTGTGATCTGTGTGTGTTGTCTCTTGTTTTATTCATATTAGTAATTTTTGTCTTCTCATTTTTTTTTCTTATTTAGCTTGGCTGGAGTCTTATCATTTTTATTGATCTTTCAAAAACCAACTTTTGGTTTTGTTCATTTTTTCCTCTTAATTTCCTGTTTATATTTTCATTGATCATACTCTCATTCTTTTTTCTCCCCTTTGAATACTGTTGATTTTTATTTGCTTTTACTTTTTAAAGCTGTCATAGGTATTTTCCCAGAATGCCTTACACCTGGCTTGGTAAAAAGATTTTATTTTTCATGCAAAGTATATGCAAACATTTGTTTGACCACAGTTACACAGTAAATTATAACTGTAGTTGTGATAATACTACTAAGTTAATTTTTCTTTTGTGTTGTTGTGTTAAAAATACACATAACATAAAATTACCATCTTACCACTTTAAAAAAAATGTTTTTATTTATTTTTGAGAGATAGAAAGTCAGAGCACAAGCTAAGGAGGGAGAGAGAGAGGGAGACACAGAATCCGAAGCAGGCTCCGGGTTCTGAGCTGTCAGCACAGAGCCCAAGATGGGACTTGGACTCACAAACCATGAGATCATGACCTGAGCCAAGTACCACACTTAACTAACTGAACCATCCAGATACCCACATGTATATTTTATTTTAAAGCTACTGTTCTCTTGTAAATGTGTACCCAAGATAAAGTGTTCTTCACACTGAATATTTTAAGAAATGAGTGGTTGCCATTTATGAAAGTAGCAATTAAAATGAGATTTTTAATGAAACTTTTCAGAAAACATTTGTTCTTACGTCATGTTGAACATATGAGTTCAATGTTTTGATGAGCAGTGTGAAGAGGTAAATAAAAGACTCCATTTTAAGACAAATTCTTTCTTTCTGTATAAATCAGATCATAAAATATTTTTCTTGTGAAACTGCAAAATATATCTCCTCTTGTAGTAATTTAATGCTTTAATATTATTATTAAAGTGTCTTAAAAACAGTTTCCATCCCAGTAACATTTTTTTGCTTGATCTAAATATGTAGATTTTTAGGGGCGCCTGGGTGGCTCAGTCAGTTGCGTGTCCGACTTCGGCTCAGGTCATGATCTCACGGTCCGTGAGTTCGAGCCCTGCGTCGGGCTCTGTGCTGACAGCTCGGAGCCTGGAGCCTGTTTTGGATTCTGTGTCTCCCTCTCTCTCTCTGACCCTCCCCTGTTCATGCTCTGTCTCTCTCCGTCTCAAAAAAATAAATAAACATTAAAAAAATTTTTTTTAAATTATGTAGATTTTTAAAGAGCATTAAAACATAATACTAATATGTCTTTCCTTTGACATAGGATTATTCTCTTTGCCAGGTCATAGACTGGATGTTTTGTTAACTGGATGTTTCCTAAATATGAGTAAATTATGCGGTTTCTAATTCTCTATTATTGGTTAGTTATTTAGGAAAATCCTTATCTCATACCCTCCAAAAAGATGTGCATGTGTATGTATGTGTGTTTTTCCTAAAGTGCTAAAGGTGTTCATACTAAAATTAAAGATTTTGTATAATAATATTCTTACTCATTTAGTAATACTGTATATTAAACTGTCTCAATCTAAAAATGCTTGATATATCATGAATATTAAGGAATTAAATTAACATTTTAGACCCTATTTATATATTGAAGCTATTTCTTCTATGTTGAGAAGATTAGACAGGGTTCAAAGAACTGATCAATTATTATACCAATATACATTTTGAGTCAAAAGTGTTTTCTTTGGGTTTTTAGTCTTCCTGCTCCAGAGAGTATTTCATTGTCTTTAGACTTATGGAATAAACTTGGATTAGATCCACATGATAAAATCTTAGAAAAGAAATCATCAGAATTTCCCAGATTTCCTAATCAGTGGTTATTAGTGAAGGTGTCCAGGCCTTGGTCATGGGCCCTAGATCATCCAAGGTCCCTGAAGCAGAAGGGAGGCAGATATGCTGGACAGAGTCTGGGCTGTTTCCCAAATGTCTTTGCAGTATAAATGTTTAGAGTGGCCCATCAAGGGTGTCTTGTCTGATTCTTTTTGTCACCAAAGAAGAAACTAGTGGCTGAACCACACTGCTGGCTCTTAGGTTAATATTTTCCCATCTTATTTTTGAGACCTTATACCAAAATGAAATAATTTTTTAAAAAATGATTTCAGCTATGACTGAAAAACTGACAAGGTTATTGAAAATACCTGACAATTATAATATTAATAGAAAATTTTGTTTTGTGGTTAAATAGAAATTAATTCACTGGTTTAGGGTCAGTGTGTCTGTTATTTATTTTATGGCACAACATCCTCATCTTATGGTTTTTGCACTCTGCTTTTCCCTGAAAACTCCTTAAAAAATCAATATCCCTTACTTAGGAAACCATTAAATAAGAATCCAAATCCAAGTCCTAATAACCTGCATCCTGATGTCTTAAGATTTACTTTCAAGTGTTCACTGTGTATTTGCACATTAAAAAAAACCACACACACACAAATGACTGCAGTAGCCAAGGTTACTGTGAAAAGGTGATTTTACAAAATTTTGGGCAGAAGGACTTGTGAGAGAGAGTTGGGGGTAAAGTTGCCATAAGTGAAGACATCATTTCCATCAGAACCACCTGCCTTTGTTTCAGGAAGTTTACCTGGATGGATCTGATATTTTGCAATCCACCTTTTTGGTTTGTTTGTTTTGATTACGCTTATGCTCAAGGTGGGGTTGAACTCACAACCCAGAGATCAAGAGTCACATGCTCTATGGACTGAGCCAGCCAGGCACCCCCACGATCTACCTTCCTTAGTAAAAACTTGGAGGTCTCCTAAAATCAGTGAGACTTTGCAGACTGAAATTACAAGTGCTTCATTTCTGTGCTCAGACATTGCTTCTGTCAAGTGGTCTTTCTGAGAGAGTTCTGTCAGGGCCTGTTGGGGTCTCCCTGGCTCATGCCAATGAGATTCAATGATCTGATGCTTGTGCGATGTTTGGAAGAATGTGCTATTTACTAGCAAAATGCACACTGTAACCTTCTTCCTCCTGCCCTATTTTTATTGGAGGAAATAGAGAAGCTACTTCAGCGTGGAAGGGGTCTCTCAGCTGATATGGTGAAGAACAGTAAATGGTCCCTGAATTTCTCCCTCCAGGGCTGTCGGCTTGTCATCAGACTTCTGTTAGGCTGAGAGGTCACAGAAACCAAACGCTGGAGGTGAAAGTGTCCAGGCCTGAGAGTGGTTTTGGAAGCAATGTGGGAGAAGGGGGAAATGGAAGAAGAGGACAGGAGATGAAGGAAGGAGATGAATTTCAGAAAAACAACAGTCTGAAGGTGATATTAATGAAGTTCTGTGTTGGGTGTACCACAAACCTTTCTTCTCTTACCATGAAAACTGTAAAACCCGCCTCACTGGTTAGTGCATTGGAACTCTAATTTCAGGGTAGGATCAGACATCTTCTTCCTCAATAAGAAAGTTCAGGTAGATCCTGGGCAGGTAACTGAGGTTCACACTTTAGGGAACACGGAACAGTTATGGTGGAATCACTTGATGTAGAAATTGGACAACGTGCAGCCCAACTGAATGTGCTCCCTTATGAATAATGAGTTGTCTGTCGTTTGAGTTGGTGGCACAGAGACCAGATGGATTGCAGTGAAAACTCAAAGATCAAAAGAAAAGTTGTTTCTATTTAAGCTTGTAAATTGCAAGCATTTTGTGTTTTTATACTGTCTAAATACTGTCAGTAGTTTTGATAAACCTACCAGGTAGAAACAACCGAGTTAAAAAACATTGAAAAAAGATGCCTACTTTGTGCAAGGTGGTATATTAGCCCTTTCACACAGGTGTTGATACCCTAGGGAACTGAGGCACAGAAGCTGTAACTGATTTTTCCAAATTTACATAGGAAGAAGGTGCCAGAGCCAAGAGGTAAATTAACTTTTTGACCTCAATCTAGTGCGTACTACATAATATGCTGATTCTTAATCTGAAGCTATAGAAAGTAGGCTTTCTGTTTTGAGTTGGCTGTGCATATTGCACAGGGAGATTGAAGACGGTGAATATGTTTGGATTTTTCTAGTTAGTTCTCTGCTGTGTTGATTTACCATCTTCAAAACAGGGAGAGGGCAGTCCAAAAGCCATATTCACGACTCCAAGTTCTGAGGCTCATTCTGGAAAACACCATCTATGTGACCATTGCTGTCCTAGGTTATTGAGGCAGGATGGTGAACAAAATAAGCAAGAGCTTTATACTCATGGAGCCTGCGTGCTAGCAGAGGAAAACAGAAAAGAGACATGGAGAAAGATAGGAAATACAATTTGAGATGATGGTAAGTGATGAGAAGAAAACAAGATAGTATAGTACAGTGAGCTAGGAAGTGACTGAGGAAGGTGATGCTAAAACACTATGGAAATCATTATCATAAGTAGATGACTCATCTTCCCATTAACACTTTCCAGACCTCCTTGCCTTGATTTACTGTTAATTTAACAACAGCTCTCTCTTGGATGTGAGATATTTGCCTTGATAAGTTAAAATTTTCTTGGAAGATATATCTGTAAATATCTAAGTCAGGGGCGCCTGGGTGGCTCAGTCGGTTGAGCGTCCGACTTCAGCTCAGGTTACGATCTCGCAGTCCGTGAGTTCGACCCCGCGTCGGGCTCTGGGCTGATGGCTTGGAGCCTGGAGCCTGCTTCTGATTCTGTGTCTCCCTCTCTCTCTGCCCCTCCCCCGTTCATGCTCTGTCTCTCTCTGTCTCAAAAATAAAAATAAACCTAAAAAAAAATATCTAAGTCATAAGTGAGATGATATATGGGGAAATTTTATAAATACAATCCTATGCTTATGCTAAATAAAAAACAATGTTGCTTTTCCCTCCAGACTTTTATTGTTGTTTTCAACAATTAAAACCAATGTTATTAGATAGAGATACCCAGTCATAAAGGAAGAATGACTTTGACCCTGGGCAGCAACAGTATTTTCCAGTAGCACTTTATTCATTAGCTTCAACTAGATATTGCCTTTAGAAGGGGGATAATAAATGGTACTATCCCCATAGTCAGAACAGGGTCTAGTATTGGTTATTTTGTACTTCAATTAACACATATATATGTGATAAATATTTATGTATAGTGACCATTCACTTGGCAGTCATTCTTCAAAATCCTATTAATTCTATGTATTCATACAGTATTGTAGAAGATAGCACTTTATACTCAATGGAAGAACACGTTTGTATCCTCCAAAGTCTTGCACAGGTTGGCTTTCAGTCAGTTATGTCTGTAGCCTGACGCTAACCTCTTGATGATATTGCTTAGCTTTCCCATGCACAGGAAATTCCAGTATTTGCTAGCTTTGATTTGCTCTGATAGTAAGTCATTCAAATCAAAGAATTCAGCAAACCTCTTCCTAGAAGACTGTAACACTGACACATGTACTGGGAGTCTATGGTCTTAAGGGATGCTTTGCTTGTGCTATGGAGATGTTCATAATAGTGAAAGACGGTCAGGCTGTGTGCACTTAGATGCTGAGTCGTCTGTTGAAGCAGTCTGTTGAAGTTTAGTCCTTTGGTAAGTACTGAACTGGATATCACAATATGTCAAACTTGTATACTGTATCATTTTTCTCCTCCATTTATTTTGCCCCATCCTGTGCAGAAAGCACTTAATCATTTTTGGTGTGCCCCTAACATAACATGACTCTTTGAAAGAGCTTTGTGCTTTCCCCTCCTCCAGGAAGTTCTTTACTCAGTGGAATTAAATGGTGATTTCACTTCTGGCTGAATGATAGAGCTAAAATCTGTCTGTGGGAGAACTTAACATAGGAAGGTGGGTTGTGCTCTCTTGCTACTTCAGAATCTTCCTGGTGATAGAGATTAATTATAATGAAAATACAAAATATCAGAACTTGTGGGATGGAGTGAAGGCAGTACTTAGAGAAAAATTTATAGCTGTAAACCTCTACCTTAAAATAATGAGAAAGACCTCAAATCAATAACCTAACTGTTCACCTACCAGGAGGAAGGAAACATTGTAAGAGAGGCGAAGTATGCCTTTGATGGGCTAACCAGTAGGCTGAACTAAGCTAAGGAGAGAATCATGAGTCAGAAGAATAGTTAATAGAAAGTTTCAAAACTTAAATGCAAAAGACAAAAGAATTAAAACAGCAGAAGGGAATAGTCCCAAGAACCATGGGACAGTTTTGAAAGGTGTAATATATGCTGAATGGAAACACCAGAAAGAGAAGAAAGAGAAAAAGAAAAATGAATATTTTAAGGTAATGCTTCGAATTGATTGACAATTTTCCAGATTTAGTGATACTGTATTAGTTTGTTGGGTCCACCATAACAAAGTACAACAGGACAGAAACATGCAGAAGAATAAAACTTGACCACTTTATTATAACATATACAAAAATAAATTCAAAATAGATGAAAGACCTAAATGTGAGACAAGAAATCATCAAAGTCCTAGAAGGGAAAACAGGCAACGACCTCTTTGACCTCAGCCAGAGAAAATTCTTACTAGTCATGACACCAGAGGCAAGAGAAACAAAAGTAAACATGAACTATTGGGACTTCATCAAGATAAAATCTTCTGCACAGCAAAGAAAACAAACAACAAAACTGAAAAGCAACCTTCAGAATGGGAGAAGATATTTGCAAGTGATATATCGGATAAAGGATTAGTATCCAAAATATAGAAAGATCTTATAAAATTCCACACCCAGAAAACAAATAATTCAGTGAGGAAATGGGCAGAAGACATTAATATATATTTTTTTCCCCAAGAAGACATCCAGATGGCTAACAGACATGAAAAGATGCTCAACATTACTCATCATCAGGGAAGTATAAATCAAAGTCACGATGAGATACCACCTCACACCTATCAGAATGGCTAAAATTAACAACTCAGGAAACAACCGATTTTGGTGAGGATGTGGAAAAAGGGAACTCTCTTGCACTGTTGGTGGGAATGCAGACTGGTCAGAAACTGTGGAAAACAGTATGGAGGTGCCTCAAAAAGTTAAAAATAGGGGTGCCTGGGTGGCTCAGTCGGTTGGGCGTCCGACTTCGGCTCAGGTCATGATCTCACGGTTCATGGGTTCAAACCCCACATCGAGCTCTGTGCTGACAGCTCGGAGCCTGGAGCCTACTTCAGGTTCTGTCTCCCTCTCTCTCTGCCCCTCCCCTGCTCGTGCTGTCTCTCTCTGTGTCTCAAAAATAAATAAATGTAAAAAAAAAAATTTAAAAAAAAGTTAAAAATAGAACTACCCCATGATCCAGCAATTATACTACTAGGCATTTACCCAAAGGATACAAAAATGCTGATTCGAAGGGGTACACGCACCTGGATGTTTATTGCAGTATTATCAACAATAGCCAAACTATGGAAAGAGCCCAAATGTCCATCAGCTGATGAATGGATAAAGAAGATGTGGTGTATATATACATTGAAATACTACTCAGCCATCAAAAACAATGAAATCTCGCCATTTGCAATGGCATGGATGGAGCTAGAATGTATTATGCTAAGCGAAATGTCAGAGAAAGACAAATATGATTTCACTCATATGTGGAATTTAAGAAACAAAAGAGATGAACATATGGGAAAGGGGGAAACAGGAGAGAGGGAAACAAACCGTAAGATATTCTTAATGATAGACTCTGATCCAGGCGAACAGCTTTATTATTCATGATGAGAACTTCCTGAAAGAACCCATTGACTCTTCAATGGAAGACACCCAGTTTGGATGCTAAGATTCTGAGGATCCTTCTGCTTGATGTTCCCTGGATCCCTCTCTTGATGTTCCTGGATCCCAGGAAGGGATTAGGGATCCAGTCCTAACCGAAGCCTCGTTTACCTGATTCTCAGTGAAGTCTGACCTCACCGCCCCTTGGAGGCGCCTTTGAAGCTCTGGGGCAGCCTTCTCCAAGCAGGACACTTGGATCTCCCCACCTGCAGGTGGCGGAGGGACATCTGCGGGTCTGATCCTGACGCTCGCATGCATTTCAGGGGTGACCAAGCTTGTTTCAAATTTCGAAGTTTCTAGCAGATCAATATTACTTTTTAAATCATAAAACCGCATGGATAAACATTACTAATCACTGAAGTGCCCCCTAATGAAAATAAGTCAGAACACGGAGGCTGAGTTCCAGGAGCCATCAGAGAACAGAGATGCACCCGGAGAGCAGTGGCGAAATTGATTCTGTAAATGTTCCGAAGGCAAAAAGCACACGAGGTTGGGAGGCAGTTAGGAATCACTGGATGGAGTCATTTCAAGGGCCTGGCTCTGCCCTCTGTTCCCCAATTTCCTCCCCTTGTCGGTTGTGTGGGGTTTTCCCTGAAACAAAGCTGCTGTTCCTGGCTGGATGGCTGTGTGTCATGCAAACCCCAGCCTGCCAGTGGAGGTACCACCATCAGAGGCCCAGCTGGCGCGGGGCTGCAGGATCCTTCCCACCCCCACCCTTCCAGGCACCAAGTCACAGACCCTCACTGAAGTGAAACCTACCTGAGCATCTTATCAGCCTTCTGAGGTATCACCACTGATTTATCTGTCAGCATAGCAACTTGAAAGTTCTAGAAGAGCCAGCCTTGTGGTATCTCCCCATGCAAAGGCTCCATCTCCCAAATAGAGGTGCCTCACACTAACTATGCAGGCTACGGCTTGAAGGACCTGGGGATGCCACCAGCCGGCCGTGGCACCAGGGACGAGTTCCCTGGCCAGTCGGGCCACCCAGTGACGAAGATTAGACAGTGTCGCTTACGTCATGAGCAAGGAAAGGGACTGGCTGTGGCCGGCTGTCTTAGGATTCGGCATTGCCACACTGGACTGCTGGGCATGGAGCATCGTGTACGCAACATGAAGGTGACCCACCCCACCCCCACACGCTGCATGGGGGGTGGGACAGCCTCGGTGGTGCAGAGCAGCTCTTCTGTGATATCAGCTTTGCTAACAGCCCTCCGGGTATGTTCACGCCCATGGTGGGTGGTTGTGAAGATGATGTGAACATACCCACGCTCACAGCGGGCTTGTGTGCCAAACAAAATTCCGGGGTCAGAATTTGAATCATAAGTGCCTACCTATGCCACTAGCGTTGTGACAAGTCAACCTGTGCTTTCTCAGTTCTTCCCCCAGCCCACTAAGATGGGCCATCACATTCTCCTCCCATGGACAGCAGCATCCTGCCAGGAGCCCAGGCTCAGCCTGGACCTCCTGACCCATCCCCCGTGTTATCACCGTGACAGCTCAGACAGGTGGGTGTTATCCTGCCCATTTTACAGACTGCAGATCTGAGTCTCAGGGCATTAGATCCTCCTTATTGGCAAGAAACAAAGTCTGGGATGATCCCAGGTCACCCCCTTTGCCAAAGACCATGACCAGAGACAGCAGACAGAAATCAGATCTCTGGGGATGTCCTACAGAGCACAGAGAAGAGCCAGGCCAGCTTGCAGATCCCAGTGCTAGGGGCGCAGTCTCATTGGCCAAATGTCTCCCCACCCCCACTGGGATCCCAGCCCTCTGCCTGCTTCTGGAGGCCAGGAGAGGCGGTTACCTCTGGGGCTGGGGAGTAACTGGACAGTGATCTGGCCGGTCGTCCAAACTAGTATGTGGAGACAGAATAATCACCCCAATAGGCATCTCTGGGGGGGAACCTGCCTACCAGAGCTGGGGTGCACTTTGGATTTGGGGTGTGGGGGTGTAAGAGCTTCCTCTCTTGAGCTCTCCTACTTATAGTGGGCAGTTGGTAGTGATGGACAAAAGGGCACCAGCCTCCCCTTCATCTGGTCCTTAGGCTCTGTCACGTCCCTCCCACACAGAGCAGCACTGACCCGTGTCACAATAGGACCTTGCAGATGTGACTGTGCAGGTCACACACAACATCATAAAAGACATCATCCTGCCAGGCTGTCTCTGGGGGAAGCCAGCCACCACGCCCTGCGGATGCCCAAGCAAGCCTGCGAAGAGCCTCATATGGAGAGGAACCAGCCGTGGAGGGAGCCACCTGGGAAGAGAGTCCTCTGGCCCTTCAGATGAGACCACGGCCCAAACCACCCAGGCAACTTCTCCCAATTTGCAGACTCCCAGAAACACATGTTGATCATTGTATAACTGTAAGTCTCGGAGTACCTGGTTGCATAGGAGGAGGCAGCTAGTGGTTCTGCCCCCTGATGATGAGAAGGGACAATCCATATTGTCACCTACATGCACACACACACGCATGCAGAGGTTTTTAAATGGGACTGTATGATGCCATGCATGTCGTTTAAGCTAACACCAGCTGCTGTCTTAAATAAATCCTAAAATCTGCACAGCTAAACAAGAGGGAGGACATCGTGGAGGACACAGTATGCCTGGTGGTTCTCCTCTAAGCAGGGATTCACTCAAGACCCCTGTGCTGCTGGCTCTCCAATTCACTTGGCCAGTGGGGACAGAGACCACGGGAGGGTCACACATACTTCTTGACCCTCCAGACCAGAAATGACACTTGCTGGACCCAGTCACATTCCACTGGTGAGAGGTGATTGCTGAGGACTGAGGTCCAGCTTTGGAGCCCCTGCTTGGCAACAGCAAGATTCCGTAGAATCTGTGTGGTCAGCTACCCATCTCTACTGTGTTCCCTATTCTCTTCTGAAAATTAGAACCTATGCTATGAGCACTGTGGCAGACAGACCTCAAGGTGTGGCTGGATCCCTGCCTCCTGATATCCATGGGAACACAACAGAGGTGATACACATATGTGATTATGTCCCATGAGAACGTCACAGCGTCTCCAGCAGACACATTCCCCCAGTTGGCCTGAGGAGGCCTGCGGCCATGTCGAGGAAGTCTGACTCACACAGGAACTGAGCAGCCAACAGGCCTGAGTGAGGAGGTAGGTCCTGCCTCGTGGGGGCCTCAATGGGACTGCAGCCCAAGCCCACACCTTCCACTCAGGGGACCCAGCTAAGCCTCACCTGTACTCCTGCCTACGGACACAATGAGATAGTAAATGTGCCTTGTTTCAAGATGCCTAGTCTGCTGTAATGTTGTTTATGCCAGGACCACAGAAACCAGCGTCTTCCCATGTCTGGCCATATTCACATCCTTCTCCACGAAAGCCACGTGTGCCCCTGTGAAGAGGTGCCACATCGTGTATTGGTCCCTGTGGGCCACATGGAGACGGTCGCTGTGATTTCTCTGTCGCTCACAGAGACCGAGCACATTCGATGAGGATCCTTGCAGGTGTTTGCAGGGATGACTCAACACAGGCTCAGTCACAGGCCTGCACCTGCACAATTCAGGCACACAAACTGCCACACTGCCTCCCCAAAGGGGCATCGTGATGGGTAAAGTGTCAACAGTGGAGATGCCAAGAAGAACAGAGAGAGGATTTCACTGCCTTCACTCTGATCTGGATCTGTACTCTCTAATTGACTCACTCTTTTTTTTCCCAGCCAGCTGTGAAATCCAGCAAGAGACCCCGCAGGCAAAGCATCCCCTGCTGGAACCCACACCACACTCTCAAGCAGCAAGGACTGCCCTGAGCCAGCGAGACCTCTCCTGGGACTGACCCCAGGACAATGATGGGCCTGATCTCAGTGCCCCCTCTACACGCACCCACTGGCCTCCACTCCCCCCTGCACGCACCACCAGCCTCACTGCCTCCTTACATGCACCCCCTGCCCCCCTGCATGCGACCCTCCCTGCAAGCACCTGTGGACCCCCGAGCACACACCCACATGCTCCTGCATGCACCCTCCCAGCACGCACCCACCTGACCCCCTGCATGCACCTGTGGACCTCCCTGCATGCACCCACCTGCCCCAATATATGCACCTGAGGGCCCTCTGGCACACACCCACCTGCCCCCTTGCCCCAATGCATGCACCTTTGTGGCCCCATGTATGCACCCACCTGCCCCCCTGCCTACCTTCACGCATCCACCTGGACTCCTGCATCCACCCGCCTGCCGCCCTGGATGCAGTCACCCACCTTCAGTCCCCCTGCACACACTCATCCGCCCCTCTGTATGCACCCATCTGCCCTCCTGCCCCTTTCGCTCACCCACCTGTCCCCCTGCATGCATTCACTTGCCTTCGTTCCCTCTGCAGGCACCCACCTACACCCTTGCACGGACCCACTTGTCCCTGCTCACACCCACCTGCTCCTCTGCAAATACCCATCTGCCACCGCACACACCCACCTGGTCCCCTGCACGCACCCACCTTCCTCCGACCTTGCTGCACACACCCGCCTGTCCCAATACACCCATCCACCTGCCCTCTGCATGTACCCGCAAGCACCCCCGCAATCACCACATGCCCCTGCTCCCTTGCACACACCCACCTGCCCCATTGCACTCACCCAACAGTCCTCCTGCAGGTACACAACTGCCTTCATTCCCCCTGAAGGCACCCACCTTCCCCCTGCATGCAACCACCTGCCTCCCCTGGCCTTCTGTAAACACCCCTCCACAAGCACACAACCGCTCCTGCACATATCCACCAGCCCCAATACACCCACCCACGCGTCCCTTGCATGCACTCAGGAGCCCCACTGCAATCACCCACCTGTCCCCTGCCCCAGTGCACGCACTCACTCACTCCCTTGCATGCACCCACCTGCCCCCCTGTACTCATCAACCTGCTTCCTGGCATGCACCCACAAGCCTCCCCTGCCCCACTGCACACATGCACCTGCCCCCCTACATACACCCACCTGGCCCCCTGTATGCACCCACCTACCCCCCTGGCCTCTGCACCACTCACCCTCCCCCTGCCTATCTTCATGCACCCACCTGCCCACCTGCAGCTACCCTCCTGACCCTCTGCATGCACCACCTGTCCCCCTGCATGCACTCACCCACCTTAACTTTCTGTGCACTCAACCACCTGCCCCCCTTGCATGCTCTCACCTGTCTCCCTGACCCCTGCACCCACATGCCTGCCCCTTTGCATGGATCTACCTGCCCCCTTGCCCCCCTGCATGCACCCATGAGCTCCTTGCATGCAGCCACCTGCTCCACTATACCTACCCACCGTCACTCCTCCCTTCACGCAGCCACCTGCCCCCCTGCCCCTGGCAAGCACCCATGGGCACCCTTGCACACACCTACATGCACTTCTCCATGCACCCACAGACCTTCACTCTCCCTGCACATACCCACTGGCCCCCCTGCACGCACCCTCCTGCCTCCGTACATGCACCCACTGGCCCCCTGCCCACACTCAGTTGCCCTCCTGCATGCACCCATCTGCCCCTCAGCATGCACCCACCCTTTTTCAACACCCCTGCACACACCCAGGGGCCTCTGTCCCACATCTTCCTCTGGGACCCCCTTGCCCTGGTTACAGGGTACTGCAGTTGGAGGGAAGAGACGAGGCTGAGCACTCCTGGGGAGACCAGGTGCACCTGCAGAAAAATTCCGGGGTGCCACTTCCCAGGGAGGATGAAGGGGAGCCTAGGCCTGCAGCAGGTGCAGCTGAGCCCCTGATGCCCTGAGAGGCTGCACGACAAGACTGGAGCCAGGGAAGCTCTCATCCAAGTTGGAACATGAAGAGGAGAGTTTCCCTTGGGATCTTTCTGGATTCAGATCCTACGTAGCTGGAAGTTTATCTCAGGGGAAAGCCCATGAGTGGAACTTTTGACTTATTGCCCTATAACATCCTCCCTGGAGGGAATGTCTGCATGGGTGGCAAGATGATTCTTCCACACGGCTGTGGACGGCTGTGGGCCTCCAGGCGGGTGCTGCTCTGCCCTCGGCAGTGTCCCTGCTCTGCTCTCACCCTGCATTCTCCTGGTGTCTGTGAAACAAGTAGAGAAATGGAAGAGAAAGTGAAACTTGGAAGAGGCTGCGTCCCCTTACGTGCTCAGGGCTGTCAGACCTGACATGCACGCAATCCACTGTGAGTGTGGACAGAGGAAACACCCACGGACACTCAAAGGCCATTGGCATGAGTCATTACTAACAGTCACAGCGGCTGCAGTTTCAAGACCTGGATCAGGTCCTCCCGAGACACACCAACAGACCAGAGGGTCTAATGGCCCCTCTGCCCATAAACATTCACAGCAGCTGGGAAGGTGCTGGTCCCACATGATGGACTGTGACAGCGCCTCTGTGACCCTTCTGCTCAGAGCAGCCTGGGCTGCAGGGACCCATTTCCAGCCTGGCCTCCCTGCCCTGCACAGCACCTTCTCTCCAGCATCTTCCCTGTTTCTGTGTCTCTCATCCCTTTCCGTTTGCCTTTCCATCCCCTGTCCCTAACTTCCTGCGGAGTATTCCTACAAGGCAGCAGTTCAGGTTGGTGGAAAGTGGGTGGTCGGAGAGGTTCGCCACACTCATTGAATTTCAGGACATTCTGGCTATTTCCTCCCAGGCTAAAAGACCACCCAGCTCCCCAGGTGCATCGTGGCCCTTTACTGGCAGTGAGGGCACTGTTGAAATCTTCATTATTTTAAAATAACAAGTGTTGGTGAGAATGTGGAGAAGAAGGAGCCCTCCTGAACTCTTGGTGGGAATGTAAACTGGTGCAGTCACTGTGGAGAACTGTAAGGAGGTTCCTCAAAAAGTTCAAAATAGAACCACCCGTAGATCCAGGAATTCCACTCCTGGGGATTTACCCAAGGGAAAGGAAATCACTGTCTGGAAGAGATCTCTGCACATCCACGTTCACGGCAGCATTGTTCACAGTGGCCAAGTCAGGAAAACAGGTTAAGTGTCCAACCAATGAGTGACGTATATACAAAGGAATATTGCTCAGCTGTAAAAAAGAATGGGCAGATCTGGAGGATGTTATGCTGAGTAAAATAAGCCAGCCACGCAAAGAAGAGCCTGCGTGGTCTCACTTACATGTGGAATCTGAAGAACAGGCAGAAGCCAAGCACAGAACGGCATGGGGTGGGGATGTGTCAGTCGCAGGGCACACCGTGGCGGTGACGCAGGAGGAAGCCTGGAGACCTGGTGCCCAGCATGGTGACCTGCTGACAGCCCCGGACTGAGTATGTGTGATCTCAGGTGCTACGACCACACACAGACGGTAACCGAGCAGGGAGAAGGTGGGTCCAGAGCTTGGCTCCAGCCATTGTGTCACTGGTACACGTGCCTCACATCACTGTGCTGAACACTCTAAATAGATGCCGTTCTTACTAAAATGTTTTAAGTTTTAAAAGTAAAATAAAACCACCAGCCTATGTGGAGATTTTAGGGACACTGGTGCAAAGTCCAAACATCAGGCCCACGAGAATCTGTCTCCAGTGCTCACTTTGATACCTAAAATGTCCCGAACCAATGGTGACATTGCCTGCCCTCCAGGGACTCCAGGTAGACAGATAGAGGTGGGTCAACAGAAGGGGCAGGGCCATCACCTCCTAGGACTGAAGCCCCCTGTGAGCCTCTGTCTGCTAAGCTGGGGCCAATGGGAAGGAGTGGGCACCCCCATCCCATCCATCCAGGAGATCTCCCTGTGGTGGACCAGATGTGGACCAGATGTGCTGCAGATTCTGCCTCAGCTGGTACGTCACTTGTGCTCGTCTTTACACTGGCCTCTTCACTGGGAGGTGGCTGGGGTGACCCTGTCTGGACTCCTGGTGCTTGGGGAAGCTTGGAATTTGAGACCCTTTCTGGGGAGAGCCTTGGGATATCCCAACATGTGCAGAGCCTGTGGCACCCCACTCAGGCCTGCTGGGGCCTGGGGGAAATCAGGAGGGACCCACTTGCCACACACAGAATTGTGCAGAAACAATACATGCCTGTTGCTTCCATCTGGGCATTTTGGTGTTTTGGATAAAGTGGTGGGTGACCCCTCAGAGTTCACTTCGGTGGTTTGAGCTCAGCTGCCCTCAGCAGCATACATCCCTCTGGCTCTCTCGCCAGCCCTGCCCTCCCCAGCCAGAGAAGCTTCTAGATGCTGGTTGGGCAGACTGAGGTCAGAGGGCCAGATGATGGGTCTGCTCTCTTTGCTCCACCAGGCCCCTAGACCTCCAACAGCCCAAGGTGATTCTCTGTACAGCTGCCTCAGTAGTCACCTGAGATGCAACGCAATGTCCCGGGTCAGCAGGGGCGGCCACCCTACTCTGAAGTGATCCAGTCTGGGGCCCCCCTTGGCATGGCAGCCAAGATCCGGGTTGCAGAGGCTGGCAAATGGCCTCTGGATGACTTGAACACAGGTCAGGCTCTGTATCTCTCTCTATCTCCCCATATGATCCCTCTGCTGGGTACCCTCAGAATCCAACTTGTCACATGGATACTACCCAAGCAAGTATCCCATGAGAAGCAGGCACAGCAGCATGGCCTCCTCGATGAGAGCCTCAGGAGTCTCATGGGCCACAGATCCCTTCTGGGGAGCTCTGGGGCCCCAGAAGAGATCGACTGTCCCAAGCCCCACTCCCTCTTTAGGACACAGCTGCCCGGCCATATCCTCCCCTGCCTGCACGCAGACTCCATAATCCGCAGGACCAGGGGGCAGCTTCCCACCTCTCTCCCATCTGGAGCTGACACCCTCCAACTCCCCTGCACCTGCCCTGTCTGCTGACAAATGATATTTACAGGGCAAAGGAAGAAAAACACATCAGCCTGATTGGACAGGAATGAATGTGTCTGTGTGAAGTAATACCTACTCAGGCTGAGATTTGGTAAAGCTATTTCCAAACAGGAAGTATGGGCACATCCCGACCTTCTGTTTACATTCCCAGCACAAGGACTTTTAACCCTCATGCTTTCTGCTTCCTAGTTACAAAATAGCTACCAGCACTCCAGGCATGACACCAACATCCTGCACTCGAAGGAAGGGAAGTCTTGGGGATCTCCAGATTTCTTTTTTTTTTTTTTTTTTTTTAGTACCTGTGTGTACTATAAGGAATTGGCTCACACACTTATAGAGGCTGGGAACCCCCTGACTGCAGCCGGCCCGCTGCAGACCCGGGAACTGGTGGTGTGTGTGGTGTGTGTGTATGTGGTGTGTGGGTAGGTATGTGTGTGTGTACTATAAGGAGTGGCTTGTGTGGCTGTGGAGGCTGGGAACCCCCTGACCTGCAGCCAGTCCACTGCAGATGCAGGAGCTGGTGGTGGGGATCAGAACCCGAGCCAGGAGGCTGGAGACTGTGAGCACAGCAGGTGCACATTCTGGTCCAGGGGCAGAGAAGCCCGGGTACTGCTCAGCAGCCAGGTGGAGAGAGATTACTCCCCTTTCTGCTGTGTTCAGGTCTGAGTGCACTGGATGAGGCCCACCCTCACTGGGGAGGGCAGATCAGGTGTGAACCTCACCCAGAAGCACCTCACAGATGCACCCAGAACGTGGTTTGGCACACAGCTTGGTGCCCGTGGTCCAGTCAAGCTGCCAGTGACATCAGCCCCTACAAGAGTCTCCCAACTCTCAGACTTCTGTGGCACTGTCTTCAGCAGCCCTGTTTCCATAGGTGCCTCTGCTCTCGATTGCCCAGAGGACTCTTCAGGCCTGGGATCCTCACAGTTTCAAAAGCTTTGTTCAGGAATGTTCTGATGTGGTGCCCACGTCTTCAGTTCAATAAAAAAGCTTGGTCGCCCAGGGAGTGTTTGTGGTGCTCTGCCCGGTCAGGGTGGGGTAGGCAGGATGGGGGACACATGCTGACTCAGGGCCCCCTCCATCTGCCAGGCCTGCGAAGATCGCACCCTCCCTGCAGCCTGCTCTTTGTGCCCCCCACTGGGCCTGGGCGCCTGCACAATGGGGGTAGGAGTAAGTGGGCCCCCCTAACTTCTCTGCTGGGCTTGCTGGCTGCTCCTGTCCTGGGGCTGCCTGGCCTCCCCGGCTCCTGCCAGCTGAAATTCCTGGGGAGACTATCACCAAGGCCCTCCAGCTTCTCAGTCCCCAGTGCTGACCCCACAGTAGCCCTTGTACTTCCAACGTTGCAGGGCCTGTGGGAGACTTAATGACCAGTTTGTACAGGGCATTGAAGGCCAGATGCCATGTGATGTGGATGCTGTGGTTACAGGAGTTCTGAAGGTAGTACTTATCATTTTAGCAAATTCCCTTTTCCACTTGGCTAAATTCTATTTCGTTCCTTTGGATAGAGGCCAGGTCAAGCACTAACCACATGGTGGTTGGTTAGCAGCATTTAAATTCCAGGCTAACTTACTCAGAGTTTTCATGGCCTCTTCCTACAAGACTTCTTTCTGAGCTAGTTGCTTGTGTAGGCAATGTACATTCATTTAACTGTTTAGAAATATCAAAATACTAGTTAGAAATCTGGATAGAACAATCAGAAAATCTGCCCCTCGCGTCCAGTCAAATCACATCTTCTATTGCCTACTGTCTTACGTTATTCAGGGGCCTGCTCGCCTCTCTTTTAATGTATGTAATTAGGTTTTTATTTCTCCAACAGGTGAATAATTGCATTGTTAGCAGGATATGTAGTTGTGGTCTGGCTTGTTATGCAGTTGTGGAGATGGCTCAACCCCGATTTGATGTGTGTTGGTCACACTACATCTCGATGCAAGAAGTGGGTCACGAGCAGCTTTACTGTTCAACGAGCCATGGCCTGGTCTTGCAGACATGTGTGCCAAAGCCCAAACGGGACCTGGGATTGCCCAGGCGTCTCTACTGTGTGCTCATCAACCGTAACTCAAGCTTGTGTCCTTCTCACCTTCCGAGGAGCAAGGGGATCAGTGGTCCCTGCAAATTACATCCTAGATCCTCACAGTTGCAAAGGGGTGACACTGGGGACCTGGCTTCCCGATGCAATACTTTCGGACCTCAAGCTGTCTCCTCATTGGCAACCTGGTACATTTGGTAAATAGGGCCCATATTTGCTAATCTAGTTGCATCGAAGTTAAATAAGATCAAATAAGGTCCTTTTCTATTACATTAGTTGACATCAAATCCAATGAGATATTTCTGAAAATATGAGTTGCTGCCCCCACCACTGAATTTTCCAGAAAATGAGCCCTGACTCATAGAGCAGCAACTCAATGATTCGGCTTGTAGTTGAGACCCTCCTGTAAGCTCCCCTCCCATGGCTTGTGTCAGCTCTCCTGCTGCTGCCAAGCCCCAGGGTTGGCCACCTGTCCATGAACATTATACATGGTCTCAGCACAATCAGGTGGGCAGCTGGGGTGGAGGCTGGAACCATGACCTGACAGCATCTGCTCCTGGATGTAACTTCTAAGGAGATCCAGTATGCTGAGCAGAGCCACCAGATATGTGGTGCTGATGTAGAGAGATGTCCACGGTTGGAACAACCCCTGGAGAACCGCCCCCCCCCATCCCACCTCCTCCTGCCACCAGAAGATACTGAGAAATTCAATTACCAGGTGACTGAGGGACATCAGCCCAGGGACTTGGAGGGCAGCAAGTTGTCCCCAGCTCTGACTGCCCCCACCGTGGGCCCATCCATGGTGGCATTAAGATATCTTTGGCCCCAAACACTGTTAGGAAAACACCTGAAAAAGCCAATCTGGCATTTTCTTCCAAGGTTTCCAAGCCACATCTGAGGAAGTAAAGATCAACAACAACGCAAAGAGAGCCTCTCAGCCCAGCCCAGCTCACCAGCCATGAAGTCCAGGGGTCCAGGGGTCCAGGGGTCCAGGGGTCCAGAGGGAAGTACTCATGGGGTTGGGGAAGACAGTCTCCTCAGCATTTCCCCCACCGGGGTGTCACTTTCTTGGCTTATCACTCTCCAGCTTGCAGATACCCGACAGAATATGTGGGTTTTCTGGAAACTTCAAGGCTGTACTGGGTGGTGGGGACCCTCTAGGCCTATGTTTTTCAGGAAAGATGCCCATGGTTAAGACCCCAGGCCTGGGTTCTCTGGGGATGGGCTGGTTGTAGGTATGTTCAGAGGTCACAGGCAATGCTCAGGGCTCTGTGGTCAGTGGTGGGCTTGGGGTCAGTGGGCCCCCTGCAATGCCCCTCCTGCACAGAGTGGGGCTTTTCTGTCTCTGTAACCCCAGTGACTGACTGGGACCTGTGCCACGATAGGCACCAGGGAGATGTTAAAAATAGAATATCAGAACTAGTCCAGTCCAGTACCCTGCTCCCCTCTCCACCCCCCAACCCCCATGCTGCTCTGGTATTCCCCTTGAGGCCTGCTTGGCACCATGTATCTGGAGAACCAGTGCCTGGGAAGGAGCTGTGCCCACCAGTGGTCAACAAGAATTCCTTGAATGCCTGATGTGTTAAGGAACTTGTCTGATCCCAGTGTGAAGGCTGAGGAGACAGTTGCTGGGGTGGAGGGATCAGGGTGAGCAGGGGAAGGGATTGAGTTCAGTCGCTGGAACCCCCCAAGACTCTGACACTTGGAGAGGCCCAGAGATGGTATCTGTGGGTAAGGTGTGCACCTTCCCTCCCAGCCCATTTTATCCTTCTCTGGCACACCTCTCAGAAGTCTTCATGAGAGTGCCCCCTTATAGGTAACCTTTGATGTGTCTGATGACCAAAGTGTCACCTGGAGCACATGCTTGGGCAAGGGGTTCCCTATCAGGATTTTGACCCTAAACCATGAGATACATATGCAAACTTGGAACACCCCTCTCCAGGACAGCATCCTCAGTCAGGACTCAGAGAAGGAGCCCCTGGCATGCAAGCAGGTGCTTGGTCCTTGTGCCCTCAGAATAGGGCCTTTCCCATGTGTGAGGGAGGCACTTGGTGTGCTGTGTCCATCACTTCCCTGCTGTCTGGTCCTTGCCTCTCCCCACGGGGGCCCCTGCAGGATGAGGTCCTTGGGGTTCATCCCTTTCAATTTCCCTCATCCTTCCTTCATTGAGGAAGGTTCTGAAGCACATTCTCTCATTCCCCTGTAAAGCCATTGTTTCAGAGTTGGAAACATCACCAGGAGACACTTGAGCCCAGTTTTGTCTTTGCTGGTACTTAATCAGGGGAGCTTAGGAAGAAATCAGAACCACTGCAGATCCTGCCAATGTTTCAGATCCTGCCAATGTCCCCACTGGGAATGAATCCCATCAGGGCACCAGGGCTCACTGACTTCAGAGCAGTTCTGACCTCCATATGGGTGCTGCTCCTTCCTCCCAGCTGTCGTGGGTTTTTAGTCAGTTGTTGTGTGTGATGTGAGATAGGGGTCTAGTGTTCTGCTTGGAGCTGTCCAGTTTTCCCAGCACCATTCATTGAAGAGACTGTCCTTTCACTATTGTGTATTCTTGGCTCCTTTCTTGTGAATTAATTGACCACGTATGTGTTGATTTGCTTCTGGGCTTTCCATTCTACTCCATTGGTTTTTCTGTCTCTTAGCCCGTAGCATCCTGTTTTGGTTACTATAGCTTTGTAATATAGTTTCAGATCAGAGAATGTGATGCCTCCTGGTTTGTTCTTTGTACAGATTCTTTTGCTCTTTGTGGTCCTCTGTGGTTTCATACAGCTTTAAGGATTTTTTAGTTCTATGCAAAATGGTACTGGAATGTTGAACAGGAAGGATTACATTGAATCTGTACATCACGTTTTGGTAAAATGGATAATTTTATAATATTAATTTTTATAATACATGAGCACATAATATCTTTCCATTTATTTGTGTCTTTTTCAATTTCTTCATCAATGTCCTATCATTTTCAGGGTATAGTTTTTCCATGTCTGTGGTATAAAGTTTTTTCTCAATTGTTTTCTTAATTCCTCCTTGTGATGGTTCAGTGTGAGTTTAACCAATGTAATAATTTTTGTATCTTGATTTTGTAGCCTACAATTTTTTTTTTTTTTTTTTTGTGGAGTGATGTGGTGGAAGAGTGGAAATCCAAAATGGTAAGTTTCTACCATATTCTCGGTCATCCACAACATCCACAGCATAGTGGCCACTAATATAATTCTACCACAGTGTCATTTAATAATATGTTGCATCTTGTGAACTGTGTCCAGGTAGGGTTTGGCCTCCATTGTGAAGTTTGATGTGTTCTATGCTTTTCTGGTGTGTTACTGATGTTTTGAGAAGTAATGCAGTTTCCATGAATTTCCAAAGTACAGAAAGCCTGCAGTAGCAGTGGAAATCCTCTTGATCTCTATACTCAGCTTTACCAGCTGTTGTTTTACACAGTAGCCACTTCATATGACATGCTTGTTTGTTTTTTTACTCAAAGCCTTCCCCAGGAACTGTCATAGAACTCCTACACAGGGAAATCATTATGGTTTCCTCATTATAATGTAATCCAGAGGCCACTTCAACTGTCATCACCTGCCCAAACTCTGTGACAATGACTTCTCCTGTTGTGACCCACTTTACTGTTCCCAAGACTCTCACTCACTTCACAACTGTGATGGATTTAAAGATCACAGAGGGCTCCAATCTGGGCAGCCTTTTCTGTGTCGCTTCTGTAATTTAGTATGTTTTCAATCTTCATTCATGGTATGACATAGTACTTCAGTCATGACTTTAATTGTGGTTCAATTTACAAAACATAATAGTGACCATTTAAAAGCTTAAAAATTTTTTAAGTATTTATTTGAGAGAGAGAGAGAGCAAGAGAAGAGAGTGCGCGGGTGTGTGAGAGTGAGCACATGAGTAGGGGAGGGACAGAGAGAGGGAGACAGAATCTGAAGCAGGCTTCTGCCTCTGAGCTGTCAGCACAGAGCCCTACGTGGGGCTGGAACCCACGAACCATGAAATCATGACCTGAGCTGAAGTCGGACACTTGACCGACTGAGCTACCCAGCTGCCCCTAAAAGATTTTTTAAGTCCACAGTTGTATGCTACTAAATATATGCCCATTGTACACAAACCACCACCTTCCACGTTGAGAACGTTTAAAATTTAAAGTCTTAGTGAAAGTCTGTGTATATTAAACATTAAGTCCCCATTCCCTTTTCTCCTCTGCCTGACAACCATATTTTACTTTTTGTAGGTGAATTTGATTATTTTGGATACCTCAAACAAGTAGAGTCTTATAATATTCTTCTCTGTGATTGGATGATTACCCTTGCATAGTGAATTGAAGGTTCATCCATATTGTTATATGAATCAGTACTTTAGTCCTTTGCATGTCTGGGTAATATTCCTTTGTGTATACACCACCCATTCACCCTTCAATGGAAAATTTGGTCAGCTTAGCCTCTGACTATTGTGCATGATGGTGCTATGAATTTGGGGGAAGAAATACAGAGTGAGTCCCTGCTTTCAAGTATTTGGGATATATACCCTGAGGTACATTGTCTTTTTTGAAGATTTTGAGGAACCCCCATTCAGTTTTCCTCAGCAGCTACACAAATTTATTTCATTTCTTGATATTTTGGAAGAACATTTCAGTTTCTGCATGTATCCCATGTTGTATATTCATTTACTCTTTGTGGCATGTTTGCATATTTTGTACAATTTTCTGATTGTGAATAGAATTGCTATGAATATTTATGTTGGCTTTGGTTATGATTATGGTTCTGGTTCATGATGTGTGGATCATGATTATGG